>NC_141538.1:33112500-33302500 GCF_021556685.1 Rattus norvegicus | reverse complement strand
TTTGTCAGGCTCTGGCAGAGCCTCTCAGGTGACAGCTATATCAGGCTCCTGTCAGCAAGTACTTTACAAATCTACAATTTAGTGGCCTTGGATTCTAATCCTCTGTGGCCTGTAGCAATGAACATTCCCTAAGTCATTTACTTTCTCAATATATAGACTGTTTTCCTCATCTAATCAATTAAAGGGTTAAAGCAATGTAGCAATGTATTTTCTAGCTCCAAAGTATGTGGATTCTGTGGGGAGAAAGGTTTTATGGCTTTTGCAAATTCTGTTAATTTGGAACACCAGACCAGTGTCGTGAAACTGTAGGCTTTTATACCCATGCTTCAGTTCTGAAAATAATGACTCTGAGAGAGAATTTTGTTCTTCGACTATCTTGTAACTTAATGTGTTTATTCTATTCTATGAATGATACATAGATGGTTACCTCTTCTCAGTTTCATGCATCTGACTCCTCAGAGTCCTGAAGACTCTCCTCCCATGCCTGACTCTATCCCAGAATTCTGCTCTCTCTACCAGAACTCCCGCCTCCTATTTCCTGCCTCAGCTCATTAGTCAATCAGCTTTTTATTGACAGGTGATGCTTCCATTCAGTACACAAGAGATTCTCTCTGCAAATCCCCCTTTTATTCTAACAAAAGGCTCTTTCTCTTTCAATAATAAACTATAAACAATAGTAACAATAATGAAAATTACCAGGTAAGATTACACTGATAATGTCCAGTCCACATGTACTTGGCAACCTTGGAGAAAGTATTCTATCTATCCTATCTTGGGGAATTAAGATTTATGTTCCTCAGTCAATTTCTGTCATAACTTGCATTACCAACCTGCAAATATCTTCTTGACCTGAAAACATTTTCCTAAAGTCCTAAACAATTTACGATTAATTGTGAGACTATGAGCATCTAGTCTTCAGCTCCATCAGAAACCTGAGAATACATGTTACCTGGGTGTGCAGGAAGCTCAGGCAAGCAGCTTCCTGTGGAAATGACTGAGAAAGCTGTCTGCCTGCATAGTCTGCCCAAATTTCTCTGTATTTTTGGAACCTCATCTTTGGCCTTAGGGCTCAGAACACACGACAGATTTTTCTGAGAGACAGGAAATATGAAGGACTGCTTACCCTGTCTCGGTCAATCTCAGCAGTCGACTTCCCTGCATCTCTCTTGTCCAGTTCAGAGAGCTTACTGTCAGCAGCTGAAGCAAGGGCAGTTTCTAGTTTGCCACATATGAAGGAAACGCCATAAGGAGGTTCTTTGACGTTCATCTTCTTCGAAGTAGAATTGGGGTGCTGCCAGGAGCAAACCTGTCTCATTGTCAAAAAAAAGGAGCCTTTTGTTAATAAAATATCTTTAAATGCGATTTTCTGTGGATCTCTGTAGTTTTTGAAGACCGTGTATACACTATACCCGACTAGGTAAATGTTGCTTATTTTTGCTGTTACTGTGTAAACATCTTACTGTACTTAGCTAGACTGGTGTCTAACATGACCATGAGTTCGGTTATCTGACTGCTAATTTGCATTTCTTAATTATTCTAAACAGTGTGTAATAGCAGCTATCAAGGACTAGAACTTTATATTGCACTTTAAAGTGAATTTTATAGGATCATTCCTTGTAAAAGAAACACATATGCACATACATAAAATATAACCTTAACTGTATCAATGTGCAAAAATCTATACCAATGGAAGACTTTTGGGCTAGTTGTATTTCTATAGTTTAAGAGTAAATTCAATTCTCTATCCTTTATTCCTACTATTCCTATATTAATCTTATATTTACTCTTTTTCCTTTCATCCCTTCCTCCTCTCTTCCTCTAATACTAGATGGGATAGAAAGGATAGAGGAAAGAAAGAGAAAGAGAAGAAGAAATTCCTGAATCTAATCTCTCTTACTTTGTTTCCTTCCTGTTCAAGACCATAACAACTTGCAACCAGCTCTTTTTAAATGATGACACACATCCATCAAGTATTGAATGATCAGAAACTATTTACCCTGACTCTCGGGAATGAGGGGTGTTGCTCTCAATATTACTTTCTGCTGATTGGAGGGCATCATTTTCTTTTTTGTAGGTCCAAAGAAAACTGGGATATTGGTTACTCTTAAGAAAGCTAGCTGTAATATTTGCAGTCTAATCTCTGTGCTGAAGAAAGTTTGGGGCTCGATTGAAGTCTTCACTGGAATAGTTTGTGATGCTGGGTCATCTAGCTAGTCATTTTGAAATTTCCTGGATTTAGATTTTTGAGGAAAAACATTGAGGCAGTCTGAGGTATGATCATGCAGAATGCTGGAACAAACATGCCTCAGTATTTCAACATCCTTCTCAGCATCTCTGAGGGTAAAATCTTGTCAGGGCCTCTTTAACTTCATTGGTCTGTATAAACATATGAACTTTCACAAGTAATATACATTTCTGCATTAATATATGAGTGGAATGTGCAATGTGCACAATTCAGTTAAAGATGATGCTTGCTCTCTGTTAGAGCATGTAAAGCATCTGTCTTTTCTTTATAACTGTATAACCAAACTGTAATATAAATATATCTATGTCATTTGAAGGGATGGTATCATAAGTCCAGAGAATTTTGTATCAAACAAGATTTATTGGCTACACCTAGCTGAAGTTCTCACTGGAGACATTTTTATGTCCCAGTTTCAGAGCTATTCCCACATAGAAGGATCAGCGATGCAAGTTACCTGTTTTGTTAGTCTTCATGATCTTTTTCCTTTCTGCTTGCAGCCAAGATCTTCAAGGGATCCTCCCCCTGTCAGATGTGATTTTTATCACTTTGGAAGAAATCCACTCATAGGTTTTCTTCTGTTGAAACAAAGGCAAAAATCGCACTGCCAAAATAACACATTTTCTTCCTTCAGTTCTGAGGTTAGAATATCCTTAATATAAACAGGATGATTTCCTTCAGCAGTTTTTCCCATAATCCATTGTCTCTCATCAGCTTTGTTATCTGTCATTGACATTTAAAATCTTAAAGTCAATAAAACATTATTTGATCCATCTCTGGGCGATGCCATATTCCCCTTCTGTTCTATGAGCATTTCCTTTAAAGTCCTGTGAGAGCTTTAATAACTGTTTGACCTGTAAATTGTAAGAATTATCTGTAATAGGTTTTATTCCACAATATCTCAAAATTGTTATATTCTAATAGATACATATGTTGAAGTATCATCAACTTCAGTCTGCAAAGGCATTTTCAAGATGGCCACCATCTCTGACAAATGTACAGTCTCAGAATCAGCCTTTCCAGGATTTAAGGTAGAAGCCCATTGGAATTCCGAGTATGTATCAGTAGTATGGTGTATGAACATGGGTATCTATCCTACTTCTCCAAACTCTACAAAGTGAAGCATAGAATCTGTTGTATAGCATTGTTTTGAGGTAGCATTAAACATAATCTTACTCTTAATTCAATACATAGCATCCCTGTGAGTGACTATTGTAACCCCAAACCCCCAACCTGTGTGGATTCTTCTCATCTGGGACCACCTTTTTGTGCTGTCCTTGTAGATTCCAAATTGGATTCTTCAGAAGATTCTTTATTCTGATTTACAGAATTCTCTGACCTCTGCTTTATGACCTCCACTCCAGCATTTCATCTTTCAGTCTCCTTATCTAAGTCAGTTTTATTCTGATCACTCTTAAAAAGGATATATAAAATTATAGTTGTTACTAAATAGATACTTATTTGTGTGCTGATAAGTGAGTCAAACTCATCTGGGACCCATATGGATGTGTCATGGTTCCCCCCACCCCCATTTTTAACATAGAAAATATTTTCCCTCTAATCTCTTTTTCACTTTTATTGTTTTCAAACTTAATACTTTACCTGTTCATAAGATTGGGGCATTTTCAGACTGACAGGAGCCGGATGTAGATCGCTCCTGAGAGACACAGCCAGAATACAGCAAATACAGAGGCGAATGCCAGCAGCAAACCACTGAACTGAGAATAGGTCCCCCGTTGAAGGAATCAGAGAAAGAACTGGAAGAGCTTGAAGGGGCTCGAGACCCCAAAAGTACAACAATGTCAAGCAACCAGAGCTTCCAGGGACTAAGCCACTACCTAAAGACTATACATGGACTGACCCTGGACTCTGACCCCATAGGTAGCAATGAATATCCTAGTAAGAGCACCAGTGGAAGGGGAAGCTCTGGGTCCTGCTAAGACTGAACCCCCAGTGAACTAGACTATGGGGGGAGGGCGGCAATGGGGGGAGGGTTGGGAGGGGAACACCCATAAGGAAGGGGAGGGGGGAGGGTGATGTTTGCCCGGAAACCGGGAAAGGGAATAACACTTGAAATATATATAAGAAATACTCAAGTTAATAAAAAAAAAAAACTAGAGAGAGCTTTATGCAGGCTTAGCAGTCACCCGACAAGCTGAGCTACAGCCCAGCCCTGATTCTTCTTGATTCCCATCCAGCTTAGTACCACACGCTTAACAAATTAATAAAATTTTGGTGGATCTTGGCTCTTCAAAAAAAAAAAAAAAAGATTGGGGCATTTTCGTCTCACAGCAGCTCTGGAGGAAAATCTGCAGGCTCCTCAAGCAAACCCGTGTCTATAGCTTTACTCTGAACCCTTGGCTTCGGTCGAGCAGGGTCGAGCAGGCTGCCTTGTGTTGAGCAGGCTGCCTTGCAAGTTTCGGGCAGGAGCTGCAGTTTGCCCTTCTGTGAGATCCAAGCCTCATACTCACAGGTACTGACTGGGAGTTGAGCCTATCTGCCCCATTTCTGGGAAGCTTTCTTTCTTTTTCTTTCTTTCTTTCTTTCTTTCTTTCTTTCTTTCTTTCTTTCTTTCTTTCTTTCTTTCTTTCTTTCTTCCTTCCTTCCTTCCTTCCTTCCTTCCTTTCTCTTTCTTTTTTTTTTTTTTTTTTTTTTTTTGCCTGTGAGGCAAGCCCAAGGCTCTGGTTCCCTGCTCCCTATTGCTCACTAACTGCTGCTCATAGGTGTGTCCACTCGTTCTTTCTTAAAAGGATTTAGTCTCCCCCCCAACGCCACGCCCTTGCTAGGAAACTGCATTTAGCTCTGGGAGGTGCTTGTTTCCCACCTTTCTGCCTGTGGCTTTTTCTAATACCAGGATCTTCTGTGCTCAAAGTTGGATCCATTTGTAACCGTGGGCTTTTCCTCTCAGGCGCCTGTTCCTGAAATAACAACTCTGAAACTTAATTATATATGAATACATTCCTGGGCTGTAAGCTTGGGCATGCTGTCTAACACGGAACTTAATTAAGGGTTCAGAGTAAAGCTATAACCCGTTTAATTCTATTCTGTGAGTGCAACATGGTTGCTTACCTCTTCTCAGTTTCCTGTGTCTGTTTCCTCCGGGTTCAGGGCAAATCTCTTGTAACTGACTCTGTCCCAGAATTCTACTCTCTCTACTGGAACTCTAACCGTCTATTTCCTGCCTCAGCTCATTGGTCAACCAGCTCATTATTTACAGGTGATGCACACAGTACGTAAGATTCTCTCTATACAGTGTTGGTCTCTATTTTATGTCAGATTACCACAAACTGAGCATCTTAACAAGATGCATTGTTTTATAAGCTATAAATTTAATATGGGTCTCATTGAACTAAAATCAAGGCTATTTGGGTCAGGAAAAATGTCTACTGCTGTGCCCTTATAACTTCTGGAGGATTTTCCCAATTTTTGGCTCCTAGTCCTTCCTACATTTTCAGGCCAATGTTGGTAGATCTTGTCCTTTCTTTTTTTTTTTTTTTTATTAACTTGAGTATTTCTTATATACATTGTTATTCCCTTTCCCGGTTTCTGGGCAAACATCCCCCTCCCCCCTCCCCTTCCTTATGGGTGTTCCCCTCCCAACCCTCCCCCCATTGCCGTCCTCCCCCCATAGTCTAGTTCACTGGGGGTTCAGACTTAGTAGGACCCAGGGCTTCCCCTTCCACTGGTGCTCTTACTAGGATATTCATTGCTACCTATGGGGTCAGAGTCCAGGGTCAGTCCATGTATAGTATTTAGGTAGTGGCTTAGTCCCTGGAAGCTCTGGTTGCTTGACATTGTTGTACTTTTGGGGTCTCAAGCCCCTTCAAGCTCTTCCAGTTCTTTCTCTGATTCCTTCAACGGGGGACTTATTCTCAGTTCAGTGGTTTGCTGCTGGCATTCGCCTCTGTATTTGCTGTATTCTGGCTGTGTCTCTCAGGAGCGATCTACATCCGGCTCCTGTCGGTCTGCACTTCTTTGCTTCATCCATCTTGTCTAATTGGGTGGCTGTATATGTATGGCCCACATGTGGGGCAGGCTCTGAATGGGTGTTCCTTCAGTCTCTGTTTTAATCTTTGCCTCTCCCTTCCCTGCCAAGGGTATTCTTTTTCCTCATTTAAAGAAGGAGTGAAGCATTCACATTTTGATCATCCGTCTTGAGTTTCGTTTGTTCTAGGGATCTAGGGTAATTCAAGCATTTGGGCTAAAAGCCACTTATCAATGAGTGCATACCATGTATGTCTTTCTGTGATTGGGTTAGCTCACTCAGGATGATATTTTCCAGTTCCAACCATTTGCCTACGAATTTCATAAACTCGTTGTTTTTGATAGCTGAGTAATATTCCATTGTGTAGATGTACCACATTTTCTGTATCCATTCCTCTGTTGAAGGGCATCTGGGTTCTTTCCATTTTCTGGCTATTATAAATAAGGCTGCGATGAACATAGTGGAGCACGTGTCTCTTTTATATGTTGAGGCATCTTTTGGGTATATGCCCAAGAGAGGTATAGCTGGATCCTCAGGCAGTTTAATGTCCAATTTTCTGAGGAACCTCCAGACTGATTTCCAGAATGGTTTTACCAGTCTGCGATCCCACCAACAATGGAGGAGTGTTCCTCTTTCTCCACATCCTCGCCAGCATCTGCTGTCACCTGAGTCTTTGATCTTAGCCATTCTCACTGGTGTGAGGTGAAATCTCAGGGTTGTTTTGATTTGCATTTCCCTTATGACTAAAGATGTTGAACATTTCTTTAGGTGTTTCTCAGCCATTTGGCATTCCTCAGCAGTGAATTCTTTGTTTAGCTCTGAACCCCATTTTTCAATAGGGTTATTTGTTTCCCTGCGGTCTAACTTCTTGAGTTCTTTGTATATTTTGGATATAAGGCCTCTATCTGTTGTAGGATTGGTAAAGATCTTTTCCCAATCTGTTGGTTGCCGTTTTGTCCTAACCACCGTGTCCTTTGCCTTACAGAAGCTTTGCAGTTTTATGAGATCCCATTTGTCCATTCTTGATCTTAGAGCATAAGCCATTGGTGTTTTGTTCAGGAAATTTTTTCCAGTGCCCATGTGTTCCAGATGCTTCCCTAGTTTTTCTTCTATTAGTTTGAGTGTGTCTGGTTTGATGTGGAGGTCCTTGATCCACTTAGACTTAAGCTTTGTACAGGGTGATAAGGATGGATCGATCTGCATTCTTCTACATGTTGCCTTCCAGTTGAACCAGCACCATTTGCTGAAAATGCTATCTTTTTTCCATTGGATGGTTTTGGCTCCTTTGTCAAAAATCAAGTGACCATAGGTGTGTGGGTTCATTTCTGGGTCTTCAATTCTATTCCATTGGTCTATCTGTCTGTCTCTGTACCAATACCATGCAGTTTTTATCACTATTGCTCTGTAATACTGCTTGAGTTCAGGGATAGTGATTCCCCCTGAAGTCCTTTTATTGTTGAGGATAGCTTTAGCTATCCTGGGTTTTTTGTTATTCCAGATGAATTTGCAAATTGTTCTGTCTAACTCTTTGAAGAATTGGATTGGTATTTTGATGGGGATTGCATTGAATCTGTAGATTGCTTTTGGTAAAATGGCCATTTTTACTATATTAATCCTGCCAATCCATGAGCATGGGAGATCTTTCCATCTTCTGAGGTCTTCTTCAATTTCTTTCCTCAGGGTCTTGAAGTTCTTATTGTACAGATCTTTTACTTGCTTGGTTAAAGTCACACCGAGGTACTTTATATTATTTGGGTCTATTATGAAGGGTGTCGTTTCCCTAATTTCTTTCTCGGCTTGTTTCTCTTTTGTATAGAGGAAGGCAACTGATTTATTTGAGTTAATTTTATACCCAGCCACTTTGCTGAAGTTGTTTATCAGCTTTAGTAGTTCTCTGGTGGAACTTTTGGGATCACTTAAATATACTATCATGTCATCTGCAAATAGTGATATTTTGACCTCTTCTTTTCCGATCTGTATCCCCTTGATCTCCTTTTGTTGTCTGATTGCTCTGGCTAGAACTTCAAGAACTATATTGAATAAGTAGGGAGAGAGTGGGCAGCCTTGTCTAGTCCCTGATTTTAGTGGGATTGCTTCAAGTTTCTCTCCATTTAGTTTAATGTTAGCAACTGGTTTGCTGTATATGGCTTTTACTATGTTTAGGTATGGACCTTGAATTCCTATTCTTTCCAGGACTTTTATCATGAAGGGGTGTTGAATTTTGTCAAATGCTTTCTCAGCATCTAATGAAATGATCATGTGGTTTTGTTCTTTCAGTTTGTTTATATGATGGATCACGTTGATGGTTTTCCGTATATTAAACCATCCCTGCATGCCTGGGATGAAGCCTACTTGATCATGGTGGATGATTGTTTTGATGTGCTCTTGAATTCGGTTTGCCAGAATTTTATTGAGTATTTTTGCGTCGATATTCATAAGGGAAATTGGTCTGAAGTTCTCTTTCTTTGTTGTGTCTTTGTGTGGTTTATGTATAAGAGTAATTGTGGCTTCGTAGAAGGAATTCGGTAGGGCTCCATCTGTTTCAATTTTGTGGAATAGTTTGGATAATATTGGTATGAGGTCTTCTATGAAGGTTTGATAGAATTCTGCACTAAACCCGTCTGGACCTGGGCTCTTTTTGGTTGGGAGACCTTTAATGACTGCTTCTATTTCCTTAGGAGTTATGGGGTTGTTTAACTGGTTTATCTGTTCCTGATTTAACCTCGATACCTGGTATCTGTCTAGGAAATTGTCCATTTCCTGAAGATTTTCAAATTTTGTTGAATATAGGTTTTTATAGTAAGATCTGATGATTTTTTGAATTTCCTCCGAATCTGTAGTTATGTCTCCCTTTTCATTTCTGATTTTGTTAATTTGGACGCACTCTCTGTGTCCTCTCGTTAGTCTGGCTAAGGATTTATCTATCTTGTTGATTTTCTCAAAGAACCAACTTTTGGTTCTGTTGATTCTTTCTATGGTCCTTTTTGTTTCTACTTGGTTGATTTCAGCTCTGAGTTTGATTATTTCCTGCCTTCTACTCCTCCTGGGTGTATTTGCTTCTTTTTGTTCTAGAGCTTTTAGGTGTGCTGTCAAGCTTCTGACATATGCTCTTTCCTGTTTCTTTCTGCAGGCACTCAGCGCTATGAGTTTTCCTCTTAGCACAGCTTTCATTGTGTCCCATAAGTTTGGGTATGTTGTATCTTCATTTCCATTAAATTCTAAAAAGTTTTTAATTTCTTTCTTTATTTCTTCCTTGACCAGGTTATCATTGAGTAGAGCATTGTTCAATTTCCACCTATATGTGGGCATTCTTCCCTTATTGTTATTGAAGACCAGTTTTAGGCCGTGGTGGTCCAATAGCACGCATGGGATTATTTCTATCTTTCTGTACCTGTTGAGGCCCGTTTTTTGACCAATTATATGGTCAATTTTGGAGAAAGTACCATGAGGAGCTGAGAAGAAGGTATATCCTTTTGCTTTAGGATAGAATGTTCTATAAATATCCGTTAAGTCCATTTGGCTCATGACTTCTCTTTGTCTGTCTACATCACTGTTTAATTTCTGTTTCCATGATCTGTCCATTGATGAGAGTGGGGTGTTGAAATCTCCCACTATTATTGTGTGAGGTGCAATGTGTGTTTTGAGCTTTAGTAAGGTTTCTTTTACGTATGTAGGTGCCCTTGTATTTGGGGCATAGATATTTAGGATTGAGAGTTCATCTTGGTGGATTTTTCCTTTGATGAATATGAAGTGTCCTTCCTTATCTTTTTTGATGACTTTTAGTTGGAAATTGATTTTATTTGATATTAGAATGGCTACTCCAGCTTGCTTCTTCTGACCATTTGCTTGGAAAGTTGTTTTCCAGCCTTTCACTCTGAGGTAGTGTCTGTCTTTGTCTCTGAGGTGTGTTTCCTGTAGGCAGCAGAATGCAGGGTCCTCGTTGCGTATCCAGTTTGTTAATCTATGTCTTTTTATTGGGGAGTTGAGGCCATTGATATTGAGAGATATTAAGGAATAGTGATTATTGCTTCCCGTTATATTCATATTTGGATGTGAGGTTATGTTTGTGGTCTTTCATTCTCTTTGTTTTGTTGCCAAGACGATTAGTTTCTTGCTTCTTCTAGGGTATAGCTTGCCTCCTTATGTTGGGCTTTACCATTTATTATCCTTTGTAGTGATGGATTTGTAGAAAGATATTGTGTAAATTTGGTTTTGTCATGGAATATCTTGGTTTCTCCATCAATGTTAATTGAGAGTTTTGCTGGATACAGTAACCTGGGCTGGCATTTGTGTTCTCTTAGGGTCTGTATGACATCAGTCCAGGATCTTCTGGCCTTCATAGTTTCTGGCGAGAAGTCTGGTGTGATTCTGATAGGTCTGCCTTTATATGTTACTTGACCTTTTTCCCTTACTGGTTTTAATATTCTTTCTTTATTTTGTGCGTTTGGTGTTTTGACAATTATGTGACGGGAGGTGTTTCTTTTCTGGTCCAATCTAGTTGGAGTTCTGTAGGCTTCTTGTATGTCTATGGGTATCTCTTTTTTTAGGTTAGGGAAGTTTTCTTCTATGATTTTGTTGAAGATATTTACTGGTCCTTTGAGCTGGGAGTCTTCACTCTCTTCTATTCCTAATATCCTTAGGTTTGATCTTCTCATTGAGTCCTGGATTTCCTGTATGTTTTGGACCAGTAGCTTTTTCTGCTTTACATTATCTTTGACAGTTGAGTCAATGATTTCTATGGAATCTTCTGCTCCTGAGATTCTCTCTTCCATCTCTTGTATTCTGTTGGTGAAGCTTGTATCTACAGCTCCTTGTCTCTTCTTTTGGTTTTCTATATCCAGGGTTGTTTCCATGTGTTCTTTCTTGATTGCTTCTATTTCCATTTTTAATTCCTTCAACTGTTTGATTGTGTTTTCCTGGAATTCTTTCAGGGATTTTTGCGATTCCTCTCCGTAGGCTTTTACTTGTTTATTAATGTTTTCCTGTGCTTCCCTAAGTGTGTTCATGTCTTTCTTGAAGTCCTCCAGCATCATGATCAAATATGATTTTGAAAGTAGATCTTGCTTTTCTGGTGTGTTTGGATATTTCATGTTTGTTTTGGTGGGAGAATTGGGCTCCGATGATGGCATGTAGTCTTGGTTTCTGTTGCTTGGGTTCCTGCGCTTGCCTTTCGCCATCAGATTATCTCTAGTGTTACTTTGTTCTGCTATTTCTGACAGTGGCTAGACTGTCCTATAAGCCTGTGTGTCAGGAGTGCTGTAGACCTGTTTTCCTCTCTTTCAGTCAGTTATGGGGACAGAGTGTTCTGCTTTCGGGCGTGTAGTTTTTCCTCTCTACAGGTCTTCAGCTGTTCCTGTGGGCCTGTGTCTTGAGTTCACCAGGCAGCTTTCTTGCAGCAGAAAATTTGGTCTTACCTGTGGTCCCGAGGCTCAGGTTCGCTCGTGGGGTGCTGCCCAGTGGCTCTCTGCAGCGGCAGCAACCAGGAAGACCTGTGCCGCCCCTTCCGGGAGCTTCAGTGCACCAGGGTTCCCGATGGTCTTTGGCTTTTTCCTCTGGCGTCCGAGATGTGTGTGCAGGGAGCAGTCTCTTCTGGTTTCCCAGGCTTGTCTGCCTCTCTGAAGATTTAGCTCTCCCTCCCGCGGGATTTGGGTGCAGAGAACTGTTTATCCGGTCTGTTTTCTTCAGGTTTCTGCGGTGTCTCAGGCAGGTGTCCTGCTGCTCCTGGGCCCTCCCCCACGGGAGCCCAGAGGCCTTATACAGTTTCCTCTTGGGCCAGGGATGTGGGCAGGGGTGAGCAGTGTTGGTGGTCTCTTCTGCTCTGCAGCCTCAGGAGTGCCCACCTGACCAGGCGGTTGGGTCTCTCTCTCACCGGGTCTGGCTCTTCACATCTTTCTTGAAGTCCTCCAGCATCATGATCAAATATGATTTTGAAACTAGATCTTGCTTTTCTGGTGTGTTTGCATATTCCCTGTTTGTTTTGGTGGGAGAATTGGGCTCCGATGATGGCATGTAGTCTTGGTTTCTGTTGCTTGGGTTCCTGCGCTTGCCTCTCGCCATCAGATTATCTCTAGTGTTACTTTGTTCTGCTATTTCTGACAGTGGCTAGACTGTCCTATAAGCCTGTGTGTCAGGAGTGCTGTAGACCTGTTTTCCTCTCTTTCAGTCAGTTATGGGGACAGAGTGTTCTGCTTCCCGGCGTGTGGTTTTTCCTCTCTACAGGTCTTCAGCTGTTCCTGTGGGCCTGTGTCTTGAGTTCACCAGGCAGCTTTCTTGCAGCAGAAAATTTGGTCTTACCTGTGGTCCTGAGGCTCAAGTTCGCTCATGGGGTGCTGCCCACGGGCTCTCTGCAGCGGCAGCAACCAGGAAGACCTGTGCCGCCGTTTCCGGGAGCTTCAGTGCACCAGGGTTCCAGATGGTCTTTGGCTTTTTCCTCTGGCGTCCGAGATGTGTGTGCAGGGAGCAGTCTCTTCTGGTTTCCCAGGCTTGTCTGCCTCTCTGAAGGTTTAGCTCTCCCTCCCACGGGATTTGGGTGCAGAGAACTGTTTATCCGGTCTGTTTCTTTCAGGTTCCGGTGGTGTCTCAGGCACAGGGGTCCTGCCGCTCCTGGGCCCTCCCCCACGGGAGCCCAGAGGCCTTATACAGTTTCCTCTTGGGCCAGGGATGTGGGCAGGGGTGAGCAGAGTTGGTGGTCTCTTCCGCTCTGCAGCCTCAGGAGTGCCCACCTGACCAGGCGGTTGGGTCTCTCTCTCACAGGGTCTGGGGGCAGAGAGCTGCTGCGGGCCAGGATCTGCGGGTGTGGGACTTCCGGTAAACACAGAACGTGCCTGGTCCTAGAGGAATTCTGCTTCCCTGTGTCCCAAGCTCACCAGGCAGCTTTCTTGCAGCAGAAAAGTTGGTCTTACCTGTGGGCCCGGGGCTCAAGTTCGCTCGTGGGGTGCTGCCCACGGGCTCTCTGTAGCGGCAGCGATCTTGTCCTTTCTTTTTGCATCATTTGGACCTTCTCTCCTATCTCTGTCTATTACTTTAAATTTTTTTGGGGGTATTTCATGCATGCATACTGTATTTACATAATTTCAGTGACACTCTCCTCCTCTGATTCTAGGTCGCCCCTCTCCTCAAATTTGTGACATTTTTTAAATTATTATTGCTAGTTCTATGTATTATCTATGTATGTATGTACGTACATACATATCCATCTGTCTGTCTATCTATCTATCTATCTATCTATCTATCTATCTATCTATCTATCTATCTATCTATCTATCCATATGTTCATGCATGCCAACCCCTGTCTAACCTCTTGAGTTCATTTAGCAGAGTTCAGATGTATATGTGTTTGAGGCTGACCACTTGTGGTTGAATACCTATCGGGGTGCTTGTACCTAGAGAAAACTGATTATATTAAACCTCTCTGGATAGTTCAGGAGAAACTGCTTATACCAAAGTTCTTCTTCTTCTTTTTTTTTTAAGACTTTTTCTTTTATTGGATTTTTTAAATTTACATTTCAAATGTTATTCCCTTTCCTGGTTTCCCGACATAAGCCCCCTGTCCCATCCCCCTCCCCTTCTTCTATAAGGGTGGTGTTCTCCCCATCCACCCCCTCTTCCCACCTTCTCCGACATCCCCATACACTGGGGAGTCCAGCCTTGGCAGGACCAAGGGCTTCTCCTTCCACTGGTGCCCAATAAGGCCATCCTTTACTACATATGCATCTGGAGTCTGTGGATCAGTCTTTGGGTAGTGGTTTAGTTCCTTGGAGCTCTGGTTGGCATTGTTGTTTTTATGGGGTTGGAAGCCCCTTCAGCTCCTTCAATCCTTTTTATTTTTACTTGGTTGATTTCAGCCCTGAGTTTGACTAGTTCCTGCCTTCTACTTCTCTTGGGTTTATTTGCTTCTTTTTGTTGTAGAGCTTTTAGGTGTGCTGTCAAGATGCTGATGTATGCTCTCTCCTGTTTCTTTCTGCAGGCACTCAGAGCTATGAGTTTTCCTCTTAGCACAGCTTTCATTGTGTCCCATAAGTTTGGATATGTTGTACCTTCATTTTTATTAAATTCTAAGAAGTCTTTAATTTCTTTCTTTATTTCTTCCTTGACCAGGTTAACACTGAGTAGAGCATTGTTCAACTTCCATGTATATGTGGGCGTTCTTCCCTTATTGTTATTGAAGACCAGCTTTAGCCCGTGGTGATCTCATAGGATGCATGGGATTATTTCAATCTTTCTCTATCTGTTGAGGCCTGTTTTGTTACCAATTACATGGTCAGTTTTGGAGAAAGTACCATAAGAAGGTATATCCTTTTGTTTTAGAATGGAATGTTCTAAAAATATCCGTTAAGTTCATTTGGTTCATAATTTCTGTTAGTCCCTTATGGCTCTGTTTAATTTCTGTTTCCATGATCTGTCCATTGATGAGAGTGGGGTGTTGAAATCTCCTACTACTAGTGTGTGAGGTGCAATGTGTGCTTTGAGCTTTAGTAAGGTTTCTTTTATGTATGTAGGTGCCCTTGCATTTGGAGCATAGATATTTAGGACTGAGAGTTCATTTTGGTGGATTTTTCCTTTGATGAATATGAAGTGTTCTTCCTTATTTTTTTTATGACTTTTGGTTGAAAGTTGATTTTATACAATATTAGAATGGCTACTCCAGCTTGCTTCTTTGGACCATTTGATTGCAAAGTGGTTTTCCAGCCTTTTACTGTGAGTACTGTCTTTTTCTCTGAGGTGTGTTTCCTGTAGGCAGCAAAATGCTGGGTCCTCTTTAGGTATCCAGTCTTTTTATTGTCTATTTACGTATCTCTGTGTCTTTTTATTGGGGAATTGAGTCCACTGATGTTGAGAGATATTAAGGAATAGTGATTGTTGCTTCCTGCTATTTTTGTATTTGGAGGTGGGATTATGTTTATGTGCTTCTCTTCTTTTGGTTTTGTTGCAAGGTTATTACTTTCTTACTTTTTTAGGGTGTATTTCCCTTCTTGTGTTGGGCTTTTCCATTTATTATCCTTTGTAGGGCTGGATTTGTAGAAAGATATTGTTTAAATTTGGTTTTGCCATGGAATATCTTGGTTTCTTCCTCAATGCTGATTGATAGTTTTGCTGGCATTTGTGTTCTTTTAGTGTTTGTATGACATCTGTCCAGAATCTTCTGGCTTTCATAGTCTCTGGTGAGAAGTCTGGTGTAATTCTGATAGGTTTGCCTTTATATGTTACTTGACCTTTTTCCCTTAGTGCTTTTAATATTCTTTCTTTGTTTTGTGGATTTGGTGTTTTGAATATTATGTGACAAGAGGAATTTCTTTTTTGGTTCAATCTATTTGGAGTTCTGTAGGCTTCTTGTATGTTTATGGGCATCTCTTTCTTTACATTAGGGAAGTTTTCTTCTATGATTTTGTTGAAGATATTTACTGTTTTTTTGAGTTGGGAGTCTTCACTCTATTCTATACCTATTATCCTTAGGTTTGATCTTCTCATTGAGTCCTGGATTTCCTGTATGTTTTGGGATAGGAGCTTTTTCCGTTTTACATTATCTTTGACAGTTGTGTCAATGTTTTCTATGGTATCTTCTGCCCCTGATGTTCTTTCTTCTATCTCTTGTATTCTGTTGGTATTGCTCGCATCTATGACTCCTGATCTCTTCCCTAGGTTTTCTATCTCCAGGGTTGTCTCCTTTTGTGCTTTCTTTAGTGTTTCTATTTCCATTTTTAACCCCTGGATGGTTTTGTTTATTTCCTTCTCCTGTTTGGTTGTATTTTCCAGTTCTTTAAGGGATTTTTGTGTTTTCTCTTTAGGGCTTCTATTTGTTTACTTGTGTTGTCCTGCATTTCCTTAAGGGGATTATTTATGACCTTCTTAAAGTCCTCCATCTTCATGATAAAATGTGATTTTAAGTCTAAATCTTGCTTGTCAGGTGTGTTTGGGTATCCTGTGTTTGCTTTGCTGGGAGAACTGGGCTCTGATGTTGCCAAGTAGCTTTGATTTATGTTGCTTGGGTTCCTGCGCTTGCCTCTCACCATCAGGTTGTCTCTGGTGTTAGCTTGTCTTGCTGTTTCTGATGGTGGCTTGATCCTCCTGTGGGCCTGTGTGTCAGCACTCCTGTAGACCTGTTTTCCTGTTTTCTTTCAGTCAGTTATGGAAACAGAGTGTTCTGTTCTCAGGCGTGTAGTCACTCCTGGTGACTGGCTTTCAGCTCTCTGCAAGGGCAGCACCTGGAAGGGTCCTGCCCCTTCTAGTTGCCTGTGTGCACAGGGCACAGATGGCCCTAGGAGTTTTCCTCTTGAGTCAGGAATGTGGGCAGAGAGTAATCTCCTCTGATTTTTCAGGAGCGTCCACACTTCTGAGTGTCTAGCTCCTCCTCCAACCCCCACATGGGATTTGGGTGCAGGGCGCTGTTTGATGGGTTTAATTCAGATCTGGGCGCAGCTCTGGACTGCAGGGTTCCTGCAGCTGACTGCTCCTATATTCCTGTGTCCAGAGGCACTGTGCAGTTTCCTCTTGGGCCAGGGATGTGGGCAAAGGTGGACAGAAGTGGCTGTCTGTCCTGCCCGGCAGTCTCAGGATTGCCCACACTTCTGGGTGTTCAGCTCTCTGTCCCAAGTGATTTGGGAGCAGGCTGCCCCTGAGGGTTTTAATTTAGTAAGATAAATTGTCCAGTCTGGCATTTTATTCTTCCTTATATAGTGATGTTTTGTGTTTTAGTTTTTATCAGCTGGCCACCAAAGTGGTAATTATTTTTGACTGAGTCATAGATTTTTAATTCACATGTGTGGAGAGGGGTCCTTTCTAGGAGGGAGAACGGCCACTTCATTGCAACATGGCCATTTTATATGGCATGTGCCATACCATAAAAATAGCTAGTATGACGATGCAGACAGGTAGAAATTTAAATGGGCATTTATTAGAAATATGTTGGAGAACTTTGTTTCACAAAACAGAATAGAAGATCATGATATTATATGAAAAATTGTAGTACCAGAGAATTATGTCAAGTTCTTTTCCTCAGTGTAATTTCCAGAAATCAGTCCACACCCCTGAGAAATGTTGTATCATAAATAGAGTAATGAACAGCAAAAAAGGTGAACAATTAATTCTATTGCAAACAACTAGACAGTAAATAAGGATCCCCTTGAGAAGGGGTAAAGAAAGTTTGCATTCCTGCTTGTGGCAGGAGCCAACCCACATTCTTCCCTTGGCAGTTTCTTAATGACACAAGGGAAATGCAGAAGCCACAGTGGAAGAGGAAACACCATGAAGTTTTTGTATAAACTTTTCACCTCATGAAAAAGCTTGAGCAAAGTATCTTAGATAGACCCACAATATAGCTTCCCTGATTTATGTTGTTTCTCTGATTGTCTCTTGGTTCATGGCTTTATTTCGGGTCTCAAATACATGCTAATTAAAGAAGACATGGGATGGTTTATTTTTAATATACCACAATGGAGCAGAAAATAACTGTTTTCTTTGGATGAGAGGATTGTCTACTTTATGAAAGGCACATTTAGTTTTGATTTTTTGCCATTAGATCTCACATCATCATTTCAACATTAAGCTTACACCATCTAACATGATATGTCATCCCAGAATCTCCTGAAAACCTTCTATACATCTATCATTACAAGAAGAATAATTCCTTTTATTTTTGATGTAGTATATTATTGAGAGCACATGATTCAATATTTTATGATTCATTTATTGCTTTCCTTGTTTTGTTTCCCAAATATGCTAAGTACATTTTTGAGTTTTTGTTTTGAAGTTTACCCTTAGAAATATCCTTTTGTCTCTCCTGCAGTTAACCATAGCCTAAGTCATCCTTCTGAAACCAGTTCACCTTTTCTTCATGCTGTAAACTCTTGATTCATCCATAGCTTGGCATGGTACCTCCCTGTGGCCGTATAGTGCTTACTATTGACTTTGCCACATGTTTCTAGTTTTTTGTGTTTATTTATTTCTTATCTTCCAACTAAATCCTGAGAAAATTCTTGGAGGCAGAGGTTATGTGCTACACATTTTTATATTCTTGGCACTTTGTCTAGTGCATGCAAATTTTAGATCACTTATAATTTATCTATATTCTTGTTTTTGGGTCTGACCGAATATGCCTAGATTAGGATCTCAAATTTGTCCATCTATTGGTTACTATCTGTCATTTAAAAATTATATTTCTCTTGCGTATTCTTCCTCGTGCCTTTATTTTTTGTGTAGGAACTTCCTAAACAGCGCCCTTCGGAAGAGGGAGTGCTGCTCTTTCAGGGGTCCCCGAGCCCAGAGTTGATGGCTTTGTTGGTTGGTTCTGTGCTATGTGCTTATGCTAGACTAATCATAGTGGTCAGAGTTTGTTGATTCACGCTGGCTGAGTAGTGGAATGGATGGCTCTCTCCCAATGTATGTATGTATGTATGTATGTATGTATGTATGTATGTATGTATTTATGTATGTTTGTAAGTATGGAGGTTGGAAATGAAAGAACTACTTGTCCAAAAAAGAATTAGATGAGCTCTTGTGCCCTTGGTGTGAGAAATTAGCACCTGAAAGGCAAACTAAAGATGAGGGAGTTCAGGAAATGCTTACTGATTGATTAACAGCTTTATGGGAAAACATTAGCCTTCTATGTCCAAAATAATGTATGGTCATGATATCACTGCCTAGTCATTGTTCTGGTAGGGATGATAGTACTATGACCCTTGACTTCTATTTCTCACTCATACATTGTCAGCATCAGAAGGCTGCTTAAGTGTGGATGGTAATCTTTCAAACATCTAAAAAGGATTTCAAATTTCTTTGGTGGAAAAGTGAGCAGAACAGTAATCAGATATCTCATGTGGTTTGTGATGATGTTGGGCAAAGGATTTGTTTTTGACAAAAGTAAGTAGTGTATCATTGACCAATTAAAACCTCAAGTCACATTTTTCTGCTTTGGATTTCTTCAATGAATGCTATGCTCACTTTAACACTTTTACTCTCCACAGTTTTTGACATGGAGGGGATCAGAGGAGGTCTTGCAAATGTTAGGGCTGTGATTGTTTAAGATATGTCCATTTAATTGGCTGGCAGAATTTTGGCTACCTATTTTGTGCATAGAGAAGTATGACAAGAGATATCTGAAGTGTAAAACCTTACATCATATATTGATTTGCTTGATTGAGACCCAGGCAATGATGATCTTAATGGATATTACAGAACAAACAATAATAAGAATTTCCATATAGGAAGTGCATAGAGCACAGGCAAAATCAAGAAGCTGGTACTTGCTGGTTGATAATTAAAACCTTTTTCAAATAGGAATCAAGTTCCTGTAGCATGTATGATTTTCACAGGAATCCCTAGTATTAGATGGTCAAACTATGTACTAGTGTTTGGATAAAGCACACATAAAGTTTTATCATTTAAGTTTTGTTTAGTGTTAAATATGCCTTTGTCATCTGGTTAAGCTTCTTTATTTGTGTGTGGTAAAAGAATAAATTGTCTATAAATGGAATCATGTGTTCTTTAGAAGTCAATGTTCTGAAACTTCTGAGAAAGTGACTATTTTATTTAAAAAATACTAGAAAAACCAGGCTTAGTGATGGTTGCCTGTGATCCTAAAATTTAGGAGGTAGATGCAGTAGAGTCAAGAGTTCAAGAGTATCCTTGCTTTCTCAAATACAAAGCAAAATAATCCCACACCTAACCCTACTGCTTGGGACTATCTTAATTTGACCTTTAATCTTTCCTTTTAGAACTGGAAGATAAGCAAAAACCTACAGCTGATTCCTCTCCAGACATTAGTCTGTTCCTACCAATGCTTTGACCGGCGTGATCCTGATCTCTTTGGAATTGCTAAAGAATAGAGCAGGTGAGATAGTCTTCAGAGCCTCACTGGGCCAGTCATCTGTCCTGCCTCAGGCCAGCTCATGCCCCACTTACGATGCCATTCTCTATCTAGTCGCTTTCAATTTATTAAGCCATGGAAGATGAGTCATTCAATTATAAAATTTATACTATAAGTACTTCAGTCTACATCTAGATGGTTCTGTTTTTAGATGCTTTTTTCCTCTTATTGACTTAAAAACACATGTAAAAATGTGAAAACGTTAATCTGGATGACACATGAATGTTGATCTTTTCCATCCCTTTATGAGTTCCATCCCCGTTTTAGAAAATTTGAACAAGAACTTAATGGAAAAAACAGGTTTCATTGATAAGCATTTCATAGTTGAAAGATAGATACTCATTTGAACTGTATTGTATTTTCAGGATTTCACTCGAGCCACTAATATCTGTTGATAAGATATAGAATGTTCATCAAGCTTAAAAATGAGGAGAAGGCTGGAAATTCAAGGGCAGTAGCTCCCAGTACCATTACTCTTTACAGAGTTCTAAAAAATACATTTAAAAAAAATCTTTGGCCAAGAGTAACTGATCAGTGTGAGGAAAATTACTGAATGAAAATATGGATAATTTCCTTTGAGGAAATAGAGAAAACTAGGAAAATAACTTATGACAATATAAATGTGATTTGCATTTGATGCCATCCAGAAAATGGTCTGGCCTTACCCTAGGACCATTGAAGCAGAAACAGTGAGTATGCTGGGCAATTTCTGAGTCCATAACCTTCTGGGTGATTTTTCTGTGTGTGTTCAAGTTTGAGAACTACAAAGGTATCTAGTTTGTAAAAACGTTAATCATAATTTTACATTTAATCTCAGCTAAAGATGCATTACTTCATGTGACCATTTGATGGTCTTCTTGCTAAAGGGCCGAGTAGAGCCTCTTCTGTACTTGTCCCACTGCTGCTGTCCTTGTAAGGACTTTATAGATTCAATTCAGGGCACTTCTTTACACATTCAAAATACCCCTGGCATAATTGCCAAGTGAGATCTATGGAGTAAGATCTAAGGTTCTCAGTTCCAAAGAATAAGTCTCAGGTTCCACTCAAACAGTTTCTTCAAGATAACTTTAAAAAGGCTCCATTACACAGGAATGTACCTTAAACCAAAATAAACAGCTGAGAACAACACAGAGCTCACTAAGCATGAGTCAGTAAAACTCACCATGCATGCTTAATGAGAGAAAAATGACCTCAGTAAATTGTATTTGATTAGGGAAGTACTTTTTATCTAGTTTATATTGTATAAACATAGTTTGTTTGTCATTTGACTCCTATGAGTTCAACCATAATCCCCTCCTCCTCTTGTTCCTGAATATAAAATTCTACCCACTCATCCATCTCTATACTTCAATAGCAGTTCAAGTACTTTCTTGAAGTTCATGTGATGTTATAGATAGGCTCTGGATCCCATTCTCTACCCTTGCTGCCATGTTTAATTCACAGGTGAAGGTCACTGCAGTCTGGCTTCTCTTCAACATTCCACAGCAACCACCATTCCAAGGTCATTGCCTACTTCTTCTGATTACCCTTCTGACTACCCTACTTCTCTCAGAGGCTGCTCCTTTCTGCAGATTTGGTTTTCACAAAGCATTTGTTTTCCTGGAGTTACAGACTTAAGTTAATCTATTTTCTCTATGCATTTAATTTAATTATTTTATGTGCTCTTCATTAAACAAACAAACAAACAAACAAGCAAACAAACAAACTGGCATTCTGTGAAACTCTTCAGCAGTGGTCATTCTCTTCTCTTCAGGTACTTTTTGTTTAATGAATGATTCCATCCACTTCTAACGATTCAGTTACTTTCACTCATCACACCAAGACCATCAATGAGTGACTCAGCCTTTGCCTTCACCTTTAACCTTTATCTCCAAGTTTTCAAATTTCAACATACATAAAAAAGAACAGAAGTTTTTTTTTACAAACTTTTCTTTTCCTATTTTTATATTAATTATTTGCTGAGTGGCTGCTATCTATTGGGTAGGATAGTTCTCTGTACTAAATCTGTATTAGTGAACAAGATGAATGGGGTCTTTGCCACCATAAAGATTTCTTTCTAATATAGAGGCAAGTGAGAAACATTACAAACATTACAATTTGCAAACAATATTCTAAATAAAATAGGTTTAGAAAGATATAGAATGATTAGAATAATATTTATGTGGGAATATTTACCAATGATCTCAAAGGAATAAAGCATTATAAGTAACAATTGGTTGATTGAGGATATGGAAGGCTAACAGCCCAGCCCAGAATCTACTGGAAAGCATCAAATAACTAATATCATTGTTTTGGAAGCATAGCTCTGTCATCATTGTTTGGATATAAGAATTCTGATATCCAGATCCAGTGCTGGTGGATACATAAGCAGGTATCACTTGTCACCAGGGAACATTTGGAAAGGATGCATCTGAACCTATTCCATGGGGCTGCTCAAGGCTCTGAATCACTAGTTAAATCTGGGACTTCTTCCTCTGCATGAGTGTGATGCATGTGAGGATGATGAACCCTTCTGACAGTTGCAATGCATCTAAAGAGATGCTGGGATTTGAAACACTGCATGCTGTTTTCACTTTCTAACAGCTATGGTCATTCTATATCCCAAGTTGAAGCAACTGGAACATGAAAAATATTGCAAATTACCTCGATTCATTTTCCCCTTTGTTTGTCTCTCTCATGAATGGTCTTTAGGATTTATATTTTCACTCATATTTACCTCAGAAGGAGAATAAAAATGAGAAGGAAGTCTCCATTGTTTGTTCTAAATTCCTATTGCCTGTGTTTTGGGAAACAGAAGTGTATTTTAGGATCATTAATGAATTGTGTAGAGGACTGTAGTGACTAGACATAGTTCATGTAGCATGTCTGATTCTTATTTTGTGTACATACATGTTTTCTCTCATTAACTGGTCAATTCTTTCCTTTTCCTATTCTTGCTTTCTTATCTTAACCCTATTTCTTCTTCTGTACACCCTTCCATCACCCTCCCTCAGCATCCCAAAGCTGTGACTGCATTAACTGTTCAAAATTTCTAGTTGTGCTCAATATTTCTGACAAGTTTACAAATTGGTTTAAGATGATTTAGAGGACAAAGACCCAATTAATTTGATAAAGGTATTGCTTTTTATAATCAAAGTAATAAATCATTAAAGGAATGACCTGTTTGGAAAATTCTGGGTTAAAACATCATCTTGTGAACTAATATATTTTTGAAACTGGAGATTTCATTTTAAACTAAGGAAGTTTTAATAAAAACAGATTTTCTATGCATTGATAAAACCTCTAAAAGCCATAAAATAATATTGCAAATATTCTTGGTATGTCTTCTTAAAATACCTCTTTGTATGGCCCTTGTCTAGCTTATTTTTCTGTGAGAAAAATAAATGGCCAGAAGTTGCTTGGTCTTGCTAAATAACTGTTTCTTGATTCTGAGAAAGTCCCAGGGCAGCATACTCCTCAAACCCACCATGGGAACATTGAGAGCCTTCTCAGGCTACAGGGCTCTCAGTTGTAGGAGGCTAAAGTTCAAAAAATAACCTTGAGACTCCTATGGAAACCCTGTCACTAAGGGATCAATGAAGGGCCACTGTGGGATTAGAACACATTGACCATCGTTATTTTGAGTTGCAAGAGGAGAGAGAGGGTTCCTGGGCACCCTTGCAGACTCAGGTGAAGGATATGAATAAGACAAATTATATGTTGCTAGCCAGAGTAACCACAGGCTTCTTTCACAAGGGCTTCTTTTTTTTTTTTTTTTATTAACTTGAGTATTTCTTATATACATTTCAAGTGTTATTCCCTTTCCCGGTTTCCGGGCAAACATCCCCCTCCCCCCTCCCCTTCCTTATGGGTGTCCCCCTCCCAACCCTCCCCCCATTGCCGCCCTCCCCCCATAGTCTAGTTCACTGGGGGTTCAGTCTTAGCAGGACCCAGGGCTTCCCCTTCCACTGGTGCTCTTACTAGGATATTCATTGCTACCTATGGGGTCAGAGTCCAGGGTCAGTCCATGTATAGTATTTAGGTAGTGGCTTAGTCCCTGGAAACTCTGGTTGCTTGACATTGTTGTACTTTTGGGGTCTCGAGCCCCTTCAAGCACTTCCAGTTCTTTCTCTGATTCCTTCAACGGGGGACCTATTCTCAGTTCAGTGGTTTGCTGCTGGCATTCGCCCCTGTATTTGCTGTATTCTGGCTGTGTTTCTCAGGAGCGATCTACATCCGGCTCCTGTCGGTCTGCACTTCTTTGCTTCATCCATCTTGTCCAATTGGGTGGCTGTATATGTATGGGCCACCTGTGGGGCAGGCTCTGAATGGGTGTTCCTTCAGTCTCTGTTTTAATCTTTGCCTCTCCCTTCCCAGCCAAGGGTATTCTTTTTCCTCATTTAAAGAAGGAGTGAAGCATTCACATTTTGATCATCCGTCTTGAGTTTCATTTGTTCTAGGTATCTAGGGTAATTCAAGCATTTGGGCTAATAGCCACTTATCAATGAGTGCATACCATGTATGTCTTTCTGTGATTGGGTTAGCTCACTCAGGATGATATTTTCCAGTTCCAACCATTTGCCTACGAATTTCATAAACTCGTTGTTTTTGATAGCTGAGTAATATTCCATTGTGTAGATGTACCACATTGTCTGTATCCATTCCTCTGTTGAAGGGCATCTGGGTTCTTTCCATTTTCTGGCTATTATAAATAAGGCTGCGATGAACATAGTGGAGCACGTGTCTCTTTTATATGTTGAGGCATCTTTTGGGTATATGCCCAAGAGAGGTATAGCTGGATCCTCAGGCAGTTCAATGTCCAATTTTCTGAGGAACCTCCAGACTGATTACCAGAATGGTTTTACCAGTCTGCAATCCCACCAACAATGGAGGAGTGTTCCTTTTTCTCCACATCCTCGCCAGCATCTGCTGTCACCTGAGTTTTTGATCTTAGCCATTCTCACTGGTGTGAGGTGAAATCTCAGGGTTGTTTTGATTTGCATTTCCCTTATGACTAAAGATGTTGAACATTTCTTTAGGTGTTTCTCAGCGATTCGGCATTCCTCAGCTGTGAATTCTTTGTTTAGCTCTGAACCCCATTTTTTTTTTATTAACTTGAGTATTTCTTATATACATTTCGAGTGTTATTCCCTTTCCCGGTTTCCGGGCAAACATCCCCCTCCCCCCTCCCCTTCCTTATGGGTGTTCCCCTCCCAACCCTCCCCCCATTGCCGCCCTCCCCCCATAGACTAGTTCACTGGGGGTTCAGTCTTAGCAGGACCCAGGGCTTCCCCTTCCACTGGTGCTCTTACTAGGATATTCATTGCTACCTATGGGGTCAGAGTCCAGGGTCAGTCCATGTATAGTATTTAGGTAGTGGCTTAGTCCCTGGAAGCTCTGGTTGCTTGACATTGTTGTACTTTTGGGGTCTCGAGCCCCTTCAAGCTCTTCCAGTTCTTTCTCTGATTCCTTCAACAGGGGACCTATTCTCAGTTCAGTGGTTTGCTGCTGGCATTCGCCCCTGTATTTGCTGTATTCTGGCTGTGTCTCTCAGGAGCGATCTACATCCGGCTCCTGTCGGTCTGCACTTCTTTGCTTCATCCATCTTGTCTAATTGGGTGGCTGTATATGTGTGGGTCACATGTGGGGCAGGCTCTGAATGGGTGTTCCTTCAGTCTCTGTTTTAATCTTTGCCTCTCCCTTCCCTGCCAAGGGTATTCTTTTTCCTCATTTAAAGAAGGAGTGAAGCATTCACATTTTGATCATCCGTCTTGAGTTTCGTTTGTTCTAGGCATCTAGGGTAATTCAAGCATTTGGGCTAATAGCCACTTATCAATGAGTGCATACCATGTATGTCTTTCTGTGATTGGGTTATCTCACTCAGGATGATATTTTCCAGTTCCAACCATTTGCCTACGAATTTCATAAACTCGTTGTTTTTGATAGCTGAGTAATATTCCATTGTGTAGATGTACCACATTTTCTGTATCCATTCCTCTGTTGAAGGGCATCTGGGTTCTTTCCAGCTTCTGGCTATTATAAATAAGCCTGCGATGAACATAGTGGAGCACGTGTCTCTTTTATATGTTGAGGCATCTTTTGGGTATATGCCCAAGAGAGGTATAGCTGGATCCTCAGGCAGTTCAATGTCCAATTTTCTGAGGAACCTCCAGACTGATTTCCAGAATGGTTGTACCAGTCTGCAACCCCACCAACAATGGAGGAGTGTTCCTCTTTCTCCGCATCCTCGCCAGCATTTGCTGTCACCTGAGTTTTTGATCTTAGCCATTCTCACTGGTGTGAGGTGAAATCTCAGAGTTGCTATGATTTGCATTTCCCTTATGACTAAAGATTTTGAACATTTCTTTAGGTGTTTCTCAGCGATTCGGCACTCCTCAGCTGTGAATTCTTTGTTTAGCTCTGAACCCCATTTTTTAATAGGGTTATTTGTTTCCCTGTGGTCTAACTTCTTGAGTTCTTTGTATATTTTGGATATAAGGCCTCTATCTGTTGTAGGATTGGTAAAGATCTTTTCCCAATCTGTTGGTTGCTGTTTTTTCCTAACCACAGTGTCCTTTGCCTTACAGAAGCTTTGCAGTTTTATGAGATCCCATTTGTCGATTCTTGATCTTAGAGCATAAGCCATTGGTGTTTTGTTCAGGAAATTTTTTCCAGTGCCTATGTGTTCTAGATGCTTCCCTAGTTTTTCTTCTATTAGTTTGAGTGTGTCTGGTTTGATGTAGAGGTCCTTGATCCACTTAGACTTAAGCTTTGTACAGGGTGATAAGCATGGATCGATCTGCATTCTTCTACATGTTGCCCTCCAGTTGAACCAGCACCATTTGCTGAAAATGCTATCTTTTTTCCATTGGATGGTTTTGGCTCCTTTGTCAAAAATCAAGTGACCATAGGTGTGTGGGTTCATTTCTGGGTCTTCAATTCTATTCCATTGGTCTATCTGTCTGTCTCTGTACCAATACCATGCAGTTTTTATCACTATTGCTCTGTAATACTGCTTGAGTTCAGGGATAGTGATTCCCCCTGAAGTCCTTTTATTGTTGAGGATAGCTTTAGCTATCCTGGGTTTTTTGTTATTCCAGATGAATTTGCAAATTGTTCTGTCTAACTCTTTGAAGAATTGGATTGGTATTTTGATGGGAATTGCATTGAATCTGTAGATTGCTTTTGGTAAAATGGCCATTTTTACCATATTAATCCTGCCAATCCATGAGCATGGGAGATCTTTCCATCTTCTGAGGTCTTCTTCAATTTCTTTCCTCAGTGTCTTGAAGTTCTTATTGTACAGATCTTTTACTTGCTTGGTTAAAGTCACACCGAGGTACTTTATATTATTTGGGTCTATTATGAAGGGTGTCGTTTCCCTAATTTCTTTCTCGGCTTGTTTCTCTTTTGTATAGAGGAAGGCAACTGATTTATTTGAGTTAATTTTATACCCAGCCACTTTGCTGAAGTTGTTTATCAGCTTTAGTAGTTCTCTGGTGGAACTTTTGGGATCACTTAAATATACTATCATGTCATCTGCAAATAGTGATATTTTGACCTCTTCTTTTCCGATATGTATCCCCTTGATCTCCTTTTGTTGTCTGATTGCTCTGGCTAGAACTTCAAGAACTATATTGAATAAGTAGGGAGAGAGTGGGCAGCCTTGTCTAGTCCCTGATTTTAGTGGGATTGCTTCAAGTTTCTCTCCATTTAGTTTAATGTTAGCAACTGGTTTGCTGTATATGGCTTTTACTATGTTTAGGTATGGGCCTTGAATTCCTATTCTTTCCAGGACTTTTATCATGAAGGGGTGTTGAATTTTGTCAAATGCTTTCTCAGCATCTAATGAAATGATCATGTGGTTTTGTTCTTTCAGTTTGTTTATATAATGGATCACGTTGATGGTTGTCCGTATATTAAACCATCCCTGCATGCCTGAGATGAAGCCTACTTGATCATGGTGGATGATTGTTTTGATGTGCTCTTGAATTCGGTTTGCCAGAATTTTATTGAGTACTTTTGCATCGATATTCATAAGGGAAATTGGTCTGAAGTTCTCTTTCTTTGTTGTGTTTTTGTGTGGTTTATGTATAAGAGCAATTGTGGCTTCGTAGAAGGAATTCGGTAGTGCTCCATCTGTTTCAATTTTGTGGAATAGTTTGGATAATATTGGTATGAGGTCTTCTATGAAGGTTTGATAGAATTCTGCACTAAATCCGTCTGGACCTGGGCTCTTTTTGGTTGGGAGACCTTTAATGACTGCTTCTATTTCTTTAGGAGTTATGGGGTTGTTTAACTGGTTTATCTGTTCCTGATTTTACTTCGATACCTGGTATCTGTCTAGGAAATTGTCCATTTCCTGAAGATTTTCAAGTTTTATTGAATATAGGTTTTTATAGTAAGATCTGATTATTTTTTGAATTTCCTCTGAATCTGTAGATATGTCTCCCTTTTCATTTCTGATTTTGTTAATTTGGATGCACTCTCTGTGTCCTCTCGTTAGTCTGGCTAAGGGTTTATCTATCTTGTTGATTTTCTCAAAGAACCAACTTTTGGTTCTGTTGATTCTTTCTATGGTCCTTTTTGTTTCTACTTGGTTGATTTCAGCTCTGAGTTTGATTATTTCCTGCCTTCTACTCCTCCTGGGTGTATTTGCTTCTTTTTGTTCTAGAGCTTTTAGGTGTGCTGTCAAGCTGCTGACATATGCTCTTTCCTGTTTCTTTCTGCAGGCACTCAGCGCTAGGAGTTTTCCTCTTAGCACAGCTTTCATTGTGTCCCATAAGTTTGGGTATGTTGTACCTTCATTTTCATTAAATTCTAAAAAGTTTTTAATTTCTTTCTTTATTTCTTCCTTGACCAGGTTATCATTGAGTAGAGCATTGTTCAATTTCCACGTATATGTGGGCATTCTTCCCTTATTGTTATTGAAGACCAGTTTTAGGCCGTGGTGGTCCAATAGCACGCATGGGATTATTTCTATCTTTCTGTACCTGTTGAGGCCCGTTTTTTGACCAATTATATGGTCAATTTTGGAGAAAGTACCATGAGGAGCTGAGAAGAAGGTATATCCTTTTGCTTTAGGATAGAATGTTCTATAAATATCCGTTAAGTCCATTTGGCTCATGATTTCTCTTAGTCTGTCGACATCACTGTTTAATTTCTGTTTCCATGATCTGTCCATTGATGAGAGTGGGGTGTTGAAATCTCCCACTATTATTGTGTGAGGTGCAATGTGTGTTTTGAGCTTTAGTAAGGTTTCTTTTACGTATGTAGGTGCCCTTGTATTTGGGGCATAGATATTTAGGATTGAGAGTTCATCTTGGTGGATTTTTCCTTTGATGAATATGAAGTGTCCTTCCTTATCTTTTTTGATGACTTTTAGTTGGAAATTGATTTTATTTGATATTAGAATGGCTACTCCAGCTTGCTTCCTCTGACCATTTGCTTGGAAAGTTGTTTTCCAGCCTTTCACTCTGAGGTAGTGTCTGTCTTTGTCTCTGAGGTGTGTTTCCTGTAGGCAGCAGAATGCAGGGTCCTCGTTGTGTATCCAGTTTGTTAATCTATGTCTTTTTATTGGGGAGTTGAGGCCATTGATATTGAGATATATTAAGGAATAGTGATTATTGCTTCCCGTTATTTTCATATTTGGATGTGAGGTTATTTTTGTGGTCTTTCATTCTCTTTGTTTTGTTGTCAAGACGATTAGTTTCTTGCTTCTTCTAGGGTATAGCTTGCCTCCTTATTTTGGGCTTTACCATTTATTATCCTTTGTGGTGCTGGATTTGTAGAAAGATATTGTATAAATTTGGTTTTGTCATGGAATATCTTGATTTCTCCATCTATGTTAATTGAGAGTTTTGCAGGATACAGTAACCTGGGCTGGCATTTATGTTCTCTTAGGGTCTGTATGACATCAGTCCAGGATCTTCTGGCCTTCATAGTTTCTGGCGAGAAGTCTGGTGTGATTCTGATAGGTCTGCCTTTATATGTTCCTTGACCTTTTTCTCTTACTGGTTTTAATATTCTTTCTTTATTTTGTGCGTTTGGTGTTTTGACTATTATGTGACGGGAGGTGTTTCTTTTCTGGTCCAATCTATTTGGAGTTCTGTAGGCTTCTTGTATGCCTATGGGTATCTCTTTTTTTAGGTTAGGGAAGTTTTCTTCTATGATTTTGTTGAAGATATTTACTGGTCCTTTGAGCTGGGAGTCTTCACTCTCTTCTATACCTATTATCCTTAGGTTTGATCTTCTCATTGAGTCCTGGATTTCCTGTATGTTTTGGACCAGTAGCTTTTTCCGCTTTACATTATCTTTGACAGTTGAGTCAATGATTTCTATGGAATCTTCTGCTCCTGAGATTCTCTCTTCCATCTCTTGTATTCTGTTGGTGAAGCTTGTATCTACAGCTCCTTGTCTCTTCTTTTGGTTTTCTATATCCAGGGTTGTTTCCATGTGTTCTTTCTTGATTGCTTCTATTTCCATTTTTAATTCCTTCAACTGTTTGATTGTGTTTTCCTGGAATTCTTTCAGGGATTTTTGTGTCTCCTCTCTATGGGCTTCTACTTGTTTATTTATGTTTTCCTGGAATTCTTTCAGGAATTTTTGTGTCTCCTCTCTATGGGCTTCTACTTGTTTATTTATGTTTTCCTGTAATTCTTTCAGGGATTTTTGCGATTCTTTCAGGCATTTTTGCGATTCCTCTCTGTAGGCTTCTACTTGTTCTCTAAGGGAGTTCTTCACGGCTTTCTTGAAGTCCTCCAGCATCATGATCAAAAATGATTTTGGAACTAGATCTTGCTTTTCTGGTGTGTTTGGATATTCCATGTTTGTTTTGATGGGAGAATTGTGCTCCGATGGTGCCATGTAGTCTTGGTTTCTGTTGCTTGGGTTCCTGAGCTTGCCTCTCGCCATCAGATTATCTCTAGTGTTACTTTGTTCTGCTATTTCTGACAGTGGCTAGACTGTCCTATAAGCCTGTGTGTCAGGAGTGCTGTAGATCTGTTTTCCTCTCTTTCAGTCAGTTATGGGGACAGAGTGTTCTGCTTCCCGGCGTGTGGTTTTTCCTCTCTACAGGTCTTCAGCTGTTCCTGTGGGCCTGTGTCTTGAGTTCACCAGGCAGCTTTCTTGCAGCAGAAAAGTTGGTCTTACCTGTGGTCCCGAGGCTCAAGTCCGCTCGTGGGGTGCTGCCCATAGGCTCTCTGCAGCGGCAGCAACCAGGAAGACCTGTGCAGCCCCTTCCGGGAGCTTCAGTGCACCAGGGTTCCAGATGGTCTTTGGCTTTTTCCTCTGGCGTCCGAGATGTGTGTGCAGAGAGCAGTCTCTTCTGGTTTCCCAGGCTTGTCTGCCTCTCTGAAGGTTCAGCTCTCCCTCCCACGGGATTTGGGTGCAGAGAACTGTTTATCCGGTCTGTTTCCTTCTGGTTCTGGTGGTGTCTCAGGCACAGGGGTCCTGCGGCTCCTGGGCCCTCCCCCACGGGAGCCCAGAGGCCTTATACAGTTTCCTCTTGGGCCAGGGATGTGGGCAGGGGTGAGCAGTGTTGGTGGTCTCTTCTGCTCTGCAGCCTCAGGAGTGCCCACCTGACCAGGCGGTTGGGTCTCTCTCTCACAGGGTCTGGGGGCAGAGAGCTGCTGCGGGCTGGGATCCGCGGGTCTCACAAGGGCTTCTTAAGGGACATTCCCTTTTATTCCTGGGAGTTGGTAAATGTTTGGGGAGAGGAAGAAACAAGACAGGAAGTGGGAATACTAAGACTGGGTTGTAGACAAATGCCTAGGAAAGTTAGACAAACTGTTCCTCTGCTCATTGTAATCATAATAAAAGCGTATGAGTTTTTTCTGAGCCAAGGAAATTAGCAATTGCCTGTGGCTTGTTCTATTGAAGACAAAAATGAATTTATAGTACTTTAAAATTGTTCAATTAAAATGTGTCTGTCAGGTAATACTGGCCTAAGGAAGAAGGTACTTTACAAAGATATCCTCTTCTGAAGTATTTCTATTTTGTGCCAAGAATTATACCTCCAAGAAATATATATTGTTACCTCCCACAGGGAAGACATTATCCTAACCTGAATGTGGACGGGGTCTCAGAGAACTGCTGCCTGCTTTTGGGGTGCTTTCTATTAGGTCAGAACAGCTCTTCTCTGTTCAAAATCAAGAATTTCACTCTGTCTCTCTTGGCTAGCATTTATCATTGTACATGTTTTGTGATATGTTATACCTTGCCAGGATGAGCTGATAGAAGCCATGCAGGAGGAGCTACAGTGGGCAAGTGAGCTTCCTGGGGATGGCTCACCATTTTGTATCACTGTGATGGTAAATTCTGGACAGGCACAGCCCCAGGTCCCAGGTTCTTCACCACCATACTGCTTCTTGCTGATAATATGTTTTTTAATGGCTGTCATCGTTGTATTCCTAATTTTTATGATAGGGTGTGATTGGCAAAGAAAGATCCTTTCTGTCTATAGTCTGTTATCATTGCTTTGCTGGGTATTAGCTCTCTGTTGGGCAAATTTTCTTCAGATCAACATGAAGATGAACTTTGATGAATCAATGATTTTATAGAATTCCTGATTTGATTCAAATAGTTTTATGAAGTTAAGACAGTTGATAGAAAGTTTACAGTTAGAAACAGAAGTAGAATGTGCCTCCTCCTTATAAAAGTGGCATAGGTTAGAAAAGGAGTTCAATGAGCTTTCGTATGTTCTAAGCACTTAAATTGCTCAAAGAAGAAGAATAGTCTGGGAACAAATTTAAGGATGGAGGAAAACATTCATTCTAGGTCCAGGGAGGAAACCAAGGGTTCAGTGTGCAAGGTCACCAACAAGGAGTGGGTAATTTGATTACATAAAAACTATTATTTTGAACTTGTAATGAGCTCATGGAATGAAAGGTAGATAAAACTACTGCTTTGAATGTATAATCAACAATCCTGTTCTAACTCCCTATTGTGTAACATTTTTATCTGTTTTTGAATGAGATAATTCTTCCTCTTATATAGACAACCTTGTCTTAGGGGAAATAAATGTGCTAAAGGAAAAAAAACAAATTTATTAGAGCTTGCTTGCTAGAGCATTGTTCTATTCACATTTATATATATGTATATATATTTGTGTGTGTATTTGTGTATGTGTATGTGTATGTGTATGTGTATGTGTATGTGTATGTATATGTATAAACTTGTTGGAGGCAGCTCATTGGAGTTTGCTCCATTCACAGAATGTGTGTGTGTGTGTGTGTGTGTGTGTGTGTGTGTGTGTGTGTAAAATGATGTTTGGAGCCTGCTTTGCTCCATCCACCCAATCTGTGAATGTGTGTCTGTCTGTATATTTGGCTGTCTGTATGTACAAATGTATGTATGTATGTAAGTATGTATGTATGTGTATGTGTGAAACTGTTGGGAACTTGCTTGGTGGAGGCTGGTTTGCTTCATTCACTCAGTTTGTATGTGTGAATGTGAGAACTTTCTCTCAGTTTAAAGAGTTCAGAATTTCTCGCTGGTCATAGAGAGTACTGGTTCCAGATAATTATGTTTTGCTCCCGACAGTACCACCAGTGTTCAACACATAGAGTACTTACTTCTCTCAGTGGGAGTCTCTGTGGGTTGCTTGCTATCAGCACCAACCCCAATCATCATCTCTATGCAGTACTCCTCAGTTTACCCTGTGGTGTTGGAGCTAGCTGTTGACACATAACAATTGATGTCAGCTCTCTAGTAGTTGTTTCCTCACATTCTTCAGAAAGCCCTTCCAGCTATCATATTTAAAATTGCAGGTCCCACCAGCAAACACTAAAGTTTCTCCTTTCTGTTTCTCCATTCCTCTTCACCTTCTATATCACTCGTAACTTAATTGTCAACCCAAGTGGCATAACTTAATTGAAACTATGTATGTATACACATATACTTACATATAATATATAATTTGTATAAATTTAAAATAGAATAATATCTTATGGCTTTTTCAAACATCCTTAGTGTTAGTGAACCTAACTTTTTATACAAATATTCAATGTATCTTTGTCATATCTATCCTACAACCCTCCTTTTTCACTACTTCTGGATTCTTTCACCTGCTAACCCCTACATCTTCATGTCACCATCCTTGTTTACTTTTATAACTAACTGGGTCTAATTAATGAATCTTGCATGAGCCTGGATAACCTATTAGAGAATACATCACTGAAGAAAAATGATTCTACTTTCTCCCATAGCAATTAAATTCCAATACCTTCTCAACTAGGTATGGAGAAGCCTCATGAACATTCCCTATCCCCATTGGATTTGTTGGCTAGCTTTTCTTGTTCGGATAACTACAAATACTGTGAGTGTACATTGGTACAACAAGTGTTTTGGTGCATTGTGTTTGTTTATGTGTATGCATATGTGGGTATGTTTGTGTGTATGTATGTGTGTATGTGTTTATCTGTGTGCATTTAAGTGTGTGAGTTTATGTGTACATGTGTTGTATGTGCATGTGTGTGTATGTTTGTTTTTGTGTATGTATATGTGGGTATGCATTTCTTTATCTATGTATGTGTTGGTATTTGCATATGTATGTATGGTTATATGTATATATGTCTGTGTGTACATTCATATGTGTCTATATGAATTCTAAGTTTTTCCCTCTGAAAAATGCCATTGCAATATGATGGAAATTTCATTGCCTTTTACGATTGTTTTTGCTAGTGAAAACATTTTCTTTTTTTCTTTTTTCTTTTTAATTTTTTATTAGATATATTTCTTTACTTACATTTCAAACGGTATTCCCCTTCCTGGTTTCCTGTCCATAAGGCCCCATTCCCTACCCTTCCTCTCCCCCATAAAGGGATTCCCCTTATATGTCCCCCTTGCTGTCCCCACATATTCCCCTGCACTGGGGGTCCAGCCTTGGCAAGAACAAGGGCTTCCCCTTCCACTGGTGCCCCAACAAAGCTATTCTCTGCTACATTTGCAGTTGGAGCTCTGGGTCAGTCCATGTACAGTCTTTGGTTAGTGGTTTAGTCCCTGGAAGCTCTGGTTGGTTGGCATTGTTGTTTTTATGGGGTTGCAAGCTCCTTGAATTCTTTCAATACATCCTCTAATTCCCTCCAAGGGGATCATTTTCTCAATTTGGTGGTTTGCTGCTAGCATTGACCTCTGTATTGGACATGCTTTGGATGTGTCTCTCAGGAGAGACCTATATCTAGTCCCTTTCAGGGTGCATTTTTTAACTTCATCAAACTTATCTAGTTTTGGTGGCTGTATATATATATTGGCCACATGTGGGGCAGGCTTTGAATGGCCATTCCTTGAGTCACTGCTCTTATCTTTTCTTCTATATCCCCTCCTATGGATATTTTTCCCCTTTTAAGAAGGAGTGGAAGCATCTGCATTTTGGTCATCTTTCTTCTTGAGCTTCCTGTGGTCTGTGGATTGCATCTTGGGTAATTCGAGCTTTTTGGCTAATATCCACTTAATGAGTGCATACTAAGTGTGTTTTTCTGTGATTGAGTTACCTCACTCAGGATGATATTTTCTAGTTCATTCCATTTGCCTATGAATTTCATGAAGTCATTGTTTTTGATAGTTGAGTAGTACTCCATTGTGTAGATGTAACATATTTTCTGTATACATTCCTCTATTGAAGGGCATCTGGGTTCTTTCCAGCTTCTGGCTATTAAAAATAAGGCTATGAACATACTGGAACATATGTCTTTGTTGATGTTGGAACATTTTTTGGGTATATGCTCAAGCTGGGTCAGGCTCAAGCTCAGGTAGTGGAATGTCCAGTTTTCTGAGGAACCTCCAGACTGATTTACAGAGTGGTTGTACCAGTTTGCAATCCCACCAACAATGGAAGAGTCTTCCTCTTTCTCCACATCCTTGCCAGCATCTGCTGTCACCTGAGTTTTTGATCTTAGCCATTCTGACTGGTGTGAGGTGGAATCTCAGGGTTGTTTTGATTTGCATTTCCCGGATGACTAAGGATGTTGAACATTTCTTTAGGTGCTCTTTGGCCATTCGATAATCCTCAGCTGAGAATGTTTTGGTTAGCTCTGTACCCCATTTTTAATAGGGTTATTTGGCTCTCTGGAGTCTAACTTCTTGAGTTCTTTGTATATTTTGGATATTAGCCCTCTATCAAATGTAGGAATGGTAAAGATCTTTTCCAAATCTATTGGTTGCCATTTTTTCCTAATGACAGTGTCTTTTGCCTTACAGAAGCTTTTCAGTTCTATGAGATCCCATTTGTCCATTCTTGGTCTTAGAGCATAAGCCATTGGTGTTTTTTTTCAGAAAAATTTCCCCAGTGCCCATGTGTTCGAGATGCTGCCCTAGTTTTTCTTCTATTAGTTTGAGTGTGTCTGGTTTGATGTGGAGGTTCTTGATCCACTTGGACTTAAGCTTTGTACATGGTGATAAGAATGGATTGATTTGCATTCTTCTACATGCTGACCTCCAGTTGAACCAGCACCATTTGTTGAAAATGTTATCTTTCTTCCATTGCATGGTTTTAGTTCCTCTGTCAAAGATCAAGTAACTATAGGTATGTGGGTTCATTTCTGGGTCTTCAATTCTGTTCCACTGTTCTATCTGCCTGTCTCTGTACCAAAACCATACATTTTTTTAATCACTATTGCTCTGTAATACTGCTTGAAGTCAGGGATGGTTATTCCCCCAGAAGTTCGTTTATTGTTGAGTATAGTTTTTGCTATCCTGAGTTTTTTGTTATTCCAAATGAATTTACAAATTGCTCTTTCTATCTCTATAAAGAATTGAGTAGGAATTTTGATGGGAATTGCATTGAATCTGTACATTGTTTTTGGCAAAATGGCCATCTTTACTCTATTAATCCTGCCAATTCATGAGCATGGAAGATCTTTTCATCTTTTGAGATCTCAATTTCTTTCTTTAAAACTTGAAATTCTTGTCCTATAGATCTTTCACTTGCTTGGTTAAAGTCACACCAAGATAGTTTATATTATTTGGGACTATTGTGAAGGGTACCATTTCATTAATTTCTCTCTCAGCCTGTTTATCCTTTGAGTAGAGGAAGGCTACTGATTTGTTTGAATTAATTTTGTACTCTGACACTGATAAACTGAAGTTGTTTACCAGGTTAAGTAGTTCTCCAGTGGAACTTTTGGGGTCACTTAAGTATACTATCATATAATCTGCAAGTAGTGATGTTTTGATTTCTTCCCTTCCAATTTGTATCCCTTTGACCTCCTTTTGCTGTTTGATTGCTCTGGCTAGGACTTCGAGTACTATATTGAATAAATAGGGAGAGAGTGGGTATCCTTGTCTAGTCCCTGAGTTTAGTGGGGTTGCTTCAAGTTTCTCTCCATTTAGTTTGATGTTAGCTACTGGTTTGCTGTATATTGTTTTTACTATGTTTAGATATGGGCCTTGAATTCATGATCATTCCAGGACTTTTATCATGAAGGGGTGTTGAATTTTGTCAAATGCTTTCTCAGCATCTAATGAAATGATCTTGTGGTTCTTATCTTTGAGTTTGTTTATATAGTGGATTACATTAATGGATTTCCATATAGTAAACCTTCCCTGTATCCCTGGGATGAAACCTACTTGATCATGATGGATGATTGTTTTGATGTGTTCGAGGATTCGGTTTGTAAGAAGTTTATTAAGTATTTTTGTGTCAATATTCATAAAGGAAATTGGTCTGAAGTTCTCTTTCTTTGTTGGGTCTTTGTGTGGTTTTGGCATAAGAGTAATTGTGGCTTCATAGAAAGAATTTGGTAGTGCTCTGTCTGTTTCAATTTTGTGGAATAGCTTGGACAGTATTGGTATGAGGTCTTCTATGAAGGTCTGATAGAATTCTGCACCGAACCCATCTGGACCTGGACTCTTTTTGGTTGGACTCTTTTAATAATTGCTTCTATTTCTTTAGGAGTTTTGGGGCCGTTTAGATGGTTTATTTGTTCCTGATTTACCTTGATACCTGGTATCTCTCTAGAAAATTTTCCATTTCCTCCAGATTTTCCAGTTTTGTTGAATATAGGCTTTTATAGTAGGATCTGATGATTTTTTAAAAATTTCTTCAGATTCTGTTGTTATGTCTCCATTTTCCTTTCTGATTTTGTTAATTTGGATACAGTCTCTGTGACCTCTGGTTAGTCTGGCTAAGGGTTTATCTATCGTGTTGATTTTCTCAAAGAATCAACTCCTGGTTTTATTGATTCTTTATATAGGCCTTTTCGTTTCTACTTGTTTGATTTCAGCTCTGAGTTTGATTATTTCCTGCCTTCTACTCCTCTTGGGTTTCTTTTTTTCTTTTTGTTCTAGAGGTTTTAGGTGTGCTGTCAAGGTGCTGATGTATGCTCTCTCCTGTTTCTTTTTACAGACACCCAGAGCTATGAGTTTTCCTCTTGGTACCACTTTCGTTTTGTCCATAAGTTTAGGAGTGTTGTATCTTCATTTTCTTTAAATTGTAAGAAGTCTTTAATTTCTTTTTTTTTCCTCTTTGACTAGGTTATCACTGAGTAGAGCATTGTTCAATTTCCATGTATATGTGGGCTTTCTGTCATTATTGTTTTTATTGAAAGCCAGTCTTAGTGTGTGGTGGTCTGATAGGATGCATGGGAATATTTCTATCTTCCTGTATCTGTTGAGGCTTGTTTTGTGACCAATTATATGGTCAGTTTTGGAGAAGGTTCCATGAGGTGCTGAGAAGAAGGTATATCCTTTTGATTTAGGATGGAATGTTCTATAAATATCTGTTAAATCCATTTGGTTCATAACTTCTGTTAGTTTCTCTATGTCTCTGTTTAATTTCTGTTTCCATGATCTGTCCATTGATGAGAGTGGGGTGTTGAAATCTCCTACTATTATTGTGTGAGTTGCAATGTGTGCTTTGAGCTTTAGTAATGTTTCTTTTATGAATGTAGGTGCCCTTGCATTTGGAGCATAGATATTTAGGATTGATAATTCATCTTGGTGAATTTTTCCTTTGATAAATATGAAGTGTCCTTCATTATCTTTTTTTAAGGCCTTTTGGTTGAATGTCAATGTTATTTGATATTAGAATGGCAACTCCAGCTTGTTCCTTCAGGCCATTTGCTTGGAAAGTTGTTTTCCAACCATTTACTCTGAGATAGTGTCTATCTTTGTCTCTGAGGTGTGTTTCTTGCATGCAGCAATATGCTGGGTCCTCTTTACATATCCAGTATGTTTTATTGGGGGAATTGAGCCCACTGATGTTGAGAGATATTAAGGAATAGTGATTGTAGCTTCCTGTTATTTTCATTGTTAGAGGTGGAATTATATTTGTCTGTCTCTCTTTTGGTTCCATTGCAAGGAAATTATATTCTTGCTTTCTGTATGGTGTAGTTTCTCTCCTAATGTTGGAGTTTTCCATCTATTATCCTTTTAGGGCTGTGTTTGTAGAAAGATATTGTATAAGTTTGGTTTTGTCATGGAATATCTTGGTTGCTCCATCTATGTTAATTGAGAGTTTTGCTGGATACAGTAACTTGGGCTGGCATTTTTGTTCTCTTAGGGTCTGTATGACATCTCTCCAGGATCTTCTGGCTTCATAGTCTCTGGTGAGAAGTCTGGTGCAATTCTGATAGGTCTGCCTTTATATGTCACTTTATATGACCTTTTCCCCTTACTGCTTTTAATATTCTTTCTTTGTTTTGTGCATGGTGTTTTAACTGTTATGTGACAGGAGGAATTTCTCTTCTGGTCCAATCTACTTGGAGTTCTGTAGGCTTCTTGTATGTTTATGGGCATCTCTTTCTTTAAGTTAGGGAAGTTTTCTTCTATAATTTTGTTGAATATATTACTGGCCCTTTAATTTGGAAATCTTCACTTTCTTCTATACCTATTATCCTTAGGTTTGATCTTCTCATTGTGTCCTGGATTTCCTGTATGTTTTGGAATAGGAGTTTTTGGTGTTTTACATTATCTTTGACAGTTGTGTCGATGTTTTCTGTGATATTTTCTGCCCCTGAGATTCTTTCTTCTATCTCTAGTATTCTGTTGGTGATGCTCTCATCTATGACTCCTGATCTCTTCCCTAGCTTTTCTATCTCCAGGGTTGTGTCCTTTTGTGCTTTTTTTATTGTTTCTATTTCCATTTTCAACTCACTTACCTGTTTGGTTGTGTTTTCCTGTAGTTCCTTCAGGGATTTTTGTGTTTCCTCTCTAAGGGCTTCTACTTTTTTTTGTGCTTTTCTGCATTTTTTTTATTAACTTGAGTATTTCTTATATACATTTCGAGTGTTATTCCCTTTCCCGGTTTCCGGGCAAACATCCTCCTCCCCCCTCCCCTTCCTTATGGGTGTTCCCCTCCCATCCCTCCCCCCATTGCCGCCCTCCCCCCATAGACTAGTTCACTGGGGGTTCAGTCTTAGCAGGACCCAGGGCTTCCCCTTCCACTGGTGCTCTTACTAGGATATTCATTGCTACCTATGGGGTCAGAGTCCAGGGTCAGTCCATGTATAGTCTTTAGGTAGTGGCTTAGTCCCTGGAAGCTCTGGTTGCTTGGCATTGTTGTACTTTTGGGGTCTCGAGCCCCTTCAAGCTCTTCCAGTTCTTTCTCTGAGCTTTCCTGCATTTTTAAAGGGAGTTCTTAATGTCTTTCTTAAAGTCCTCCATCATTATCAAAAAATGTGATTTTAAATCTAAATCTTGCTTTTCTGGTGAGTTTGGACATCCAGTATTTTCTTTGGTGGGACAACTGGACTCTGATGATGCCAAGTAGTCTTGGCTTCTCTTTTGTAGGTTCCTGTGCTTGCCTCTAGCCATTGGGTTGTCTCTGGTGTTTGCTTGTCTTGTCGTTTCTGAGAGTGACTTGACCCTGTTGTAGGCCTCTGTGTCAGCACTCCTGTAGAACTGTTTTCCTGTTTTCTTTCATCCTTTCCTGAGAACAAGTTTTCTCATTTCAGGTGTGGCAGCACTTCTGGAGACTGTCTTCCAGCTCTAGGCATGGGCAGGAATCAAAGGGTTCTGCCCTGATTGTCCCTAGGTCCTTGCATCCAATGGGCACAGTTGGCACTATGTAATTCTCTCTTGGGTCTGAACTGTGGGCAGAGGGTATTCTCCTCTGAGTTCTCAGGAGTATCCACACTTCTGAGGTTCCAGCTCTCTCCCCCATGGGATTTGGGTGCAGGGAGCTGTTTGGCAGGTTCAGTTTGGTCCTGGGCACAGACCAGAACTGTGGGTACCTGTGGCTGTCTGTTCCTATATCCCTGTATCCAGAGGCACTGTGCAGTTTCCCCTTGGACAAGGGATGTGGGCTGAGGTGTGCAGAGGTGTCAGTCTGTCCTGCAGTCTTAGGATGTCTGCCCTCCTGGGTGGTGAGCTCTCTTCCCCATGGGATTTGGGTGCAGGGAACTGTGGGATGGTATCAGTTCACTTCCAGGCAGAGCCAGAAACAGGAAGTGCCCTGACCCAGAGGACTTCTGCCTCTGTATTCTGAATCCACCAGGCAGGTCACTTGGTAGCAGAAAAGTGGGTCTTTCTTCTACTCTCAGCTGCAGCGGCACTTCTGGAGACTGTCTTCCAGCTCTAGGCATGGTCACGCATCAAAGAGTCCTGTCCCTGATTTCTCATGTAGGTCCTTGCACCCAGTGGGTACAGTTGGCACTATGCGATTCTCTCTTGGGTCTGGACTGTGGGTAGAGGGTATTCTCCTCTGACTTCTCAGGATTATCCACACTTCTGAGGGTCCAAACATTTTCATAATATTTATTCTGTAGATCCATAGTATAGGATTTGCAAAATTAATGTTATTCCTAGTGTCTTCCTTTCTTTTTTTAGTGTTTTAGAAGACGTTTAGTATAGTGCTCCTTCATTTCATTGACAAGCATGATGCTAAGGAAATTCGAAAAGGTACTGTGAATGGGATTGCTTTATTTCTTCCTTAACATATTGATTATTGATATCTAGAAGAGATGTTGAGTTTTCATGTTGATTTTGGATCTTGTTACTTTACAGAAATAATGATCAGTTCTAAGAATTTTCTTGTGATGTCTTCAAAGTTTTCTATTTTACTTTCCATAGAAACGAGTGTTTTCCTTCATCTCTCGCTTCATAGGATAGCTGTTCTTAAACTATCCCTATTTTCAGAGACTCTGGCTGTCTATGCACAATTGTCATGCATCATCATTTTACCAATATATCTCACTTCTGATGCTTGTTAAAGTAACTTTCAGAGCTTATCTTATTTCTCATCTAATAGGTTCGCAATTATCACTAACTTGAGTTCAATACTTTTTCCATTGTCTTTCTCACATTCATGATTTTTTAAGATTTTTATTTATATGAGTAGGCTTAGCTCTCTTCAGATACGCCAGAAGAGGGCCTTGAATTCTGTCCAAATGGTTGTGAGGTTGCTGGGATTCAAACTCAGGACCTCTGGAAGAGAAGTCAGTGCTCTTAAGTGCTGAGTCATCTTTCCCGCCCAACGTTTGCATTCCTAAATCTACACATCTTTCGCAGATGTATTCTGAAGCTCTGACTTAGCTATGCTGTATCACCACTACCTTAGAAACTTTTTATACATTTCACAGGTGCAAATACATAGATCATATTTATATTATACTAGAAAAAAATTGTTGTTGATATGAAATTTTAGGTTTTGTTGCTTGTATTTTAGGTGGCAGCCCTACTTTATAATAAATTTTGACTTTGCTCTCTTTAATCAGCCAGCATCCTGATATTTTCCAGCATAGACGTTTCCTTTTAAATAAATCCCACATGCACCACTATGTAAAAGGCATACTGTTTTCATTTCCTAATGCTATTCTTTACCACAACTGTAATAGTGTATTATAAATTCTCCATATTGAATTTTCTCCACTGTTAGTCTGTTACAGATAATTCACTATGCACAAAAGCACAGAGACATTTAATGGATAGCTTTCAGTTAAGTTCTGAACAAAGTCCGTATTTCTTAACATTTGTTTGTCCTTCTTACAGGTCTCTGATCTACCTGCCTCTCCCTCTCCTGATACTGTTTCTTCATGGCTGCCTTTATCTAGTCACTTTCTGCATCAGTTACTTTTCTTGTTGTTGTGGCTAAACCTATGACAAGGAACAAATTGAGGGAGAATTGGTGAATTTTGGCTTCGAATTTGAAGACATGCTGTTCATTCTACCAGGGAAGGCAAAGTGGCTTGAATGTGAGGGGTCTGGTTCCAGTGCATCTGAAGTTAGAAAGCAGAAAGTAGAGTTGAGCTGTGCTGCTCTTGAATGTCTGCCTCACTTCTTCAGCAAGGCTTCACCCCTCAACGTACCACCAGTTAGGGACCAAAGGGTTGAAGGACATAACATTTCCGATTCAAACCACACCACTCTTCTGGGTCCTGAATGTCCATGCTGTACTTCCTGGTATTTATTATCAACTCATTAGAGCACTGTTTCCCCCTACTAGCTTCTGGAATGTTTTGCTCACACACTGCAGTGCAGACACATGCATTTTCTCTAACTCTCAAGGCTTCTATCTGACACCCCTACATCTGTGGCACAGAATAATTTCTTTCTCAGAGAGGTGTTACAAAGATGAAGTGAATTGATAAGTGGAAGCATTTTAGCTTGGCACAGCGAGGCTTAGACAATGCTTGTGTTGCCATGGGAGTCCCTTGAATGTCTAGAAGCTTAGACTAGTTGATTTATAATGAATACTAAGAGGAAAATCTGATCTTAACAGCAACATAGTGAGAGATAATAGAGGGAAATTTTTAAGCAGGGAGGAAAAGATCCTCGCACGGTCCCCACAAGTGAGATAAATGGCAGTCGAGATAGCACTGGCTGGAACAGAACATGGGAGATAAGATTCAAAGGACCGTTATTTTAGAAGCCACGGCATGGATGATTATGTAAGAAGAATAAATCATATCATTGACTATCGTGTCAAATAGTTTGGTAAAAGGCTCAGAACATCGCTTGGCTTTGGTAGGAAACAGAACTAGTTTTAGATCTGGAAAATTAAAGATGCTAATTCTATGTTATTGGAATCACCCATTAGGCTACCCTAATTCTTTCTCTTTTTCACTGCTAGGCAGGAACTGGGGACTAGAGAAGCATCTGGTACCAACACTACAGACTTCTCATGGATAATTGAAATTTCTTAGTCAAATAGTATTGGAGCTTTGCATCGTCTTTTAAAACAAGATTGGGCAGACTCAATCTTCATCTAATATGTTATACTCTATAACAGGATAATCTAATATTTCCAAGCTGAGAAATTACTATCAGACTAAACTTACACACTGGGACAAATAAATTGATTTCAACTTACTCTGTTTACTCTGAATGCATTTTAGAAGTTGGGCAATGGGGAGAGTAACACCATTCTGATGCAGATATTTATACAACTAACGACTCTAATAAGTTTGATTTTAGGCGTTAATTATGTCTAACCAAATGAACCAATATTTTTTTTAATTTTCTTGAGTATGACAGTTTGTATTAAGAGCTAGTTATGATCCATTATGTTTTGATATAGGTATTTATGGAAGTTTAATCTGTTATGAAATTCATAGCAAGTACAGCTGCTCTCTACAAACTATGCTTTTCCACAAAAAGTTTGTTTAAAAAATTTTTTTATTAGATATATTTCTTTACTTACATTTCAAATGGTATTCCCTTTCCTAGTTTCCTGTCCATAAGCCCGCATCCCCTCCCCCTCCCCTATATGAGTGTTCCCCCATCCACCTCCCTTACTGCCCACCTCCGACATTCTCCTGCACTGGGGGGCCAACTTTGGCAGGACCAAAGTCTTCCCCTTCCACTGGTGCCCCAACAAGGCTATTCTCTGCTACATATGCAGTTGGAGCCCTGGGTCAGTCCATATGCAGTCTTTGGGTAGTGGTTTAGTCCCTGGAAGCTCTGGTTGGTTGGCATTGTTGTTCATATGGGGTCTCAAGCCCCTTCAGCTCTTTCAATCCTTCTTCTAATTCCCCACAGGAGGTCCTGTTCTCAGATCAGTGGTTTGCTGCTAGCATTGACCTCTGTATTGGACATGCTCTGGATGTGTCTCTCAGGAGAGATCCATATCCGGTCCCTTCCAGCACGCACTTTTTAGCTTCATCAATCTTATCTAGTTTTGGTGGCTGTATATATATATATGGGCCACATGTGGGGCAGGCTCTGAATGGCTGTTCCTTCAGTCACAAAAAGTTTTTAAAAGTTCTTTTTCATGATGCTTACAATACTGAGGCTTGTCCTCCCTGCTTAGTACATTGGATTTTCCAGGCACACGCCACATGGTCAGCATGTCTGGTTGAGCATGTTTTGCTAAACTTGAGAATTGTTTAAGAAATCAAAGTGGCATGATCTAGACAACAGAGTACCAGAATGCTTGAGGAAGCAAGAGGAGAGAAATAACCACTGAGACGCTGCCAGACATGGCCTGTTTGGCCTGTTCTGTGAAGTCATGGCGTCTGCTAGTGAGATGTGTACATGCTTCTAGTATTCTGTGAAAGACACAGGCACTCCCCGGGCCACAAGGCTCCCAGAGAAACTGCATTCTGAATGAAATGCTCTTTAAAAAAATCAGTTAGAGAATACTGATGATTGAATGAGGTGATCTCTGGGGACTCTTTAGTTTTGTGATTCCAAGAAAGCTGGTCATTACCAACAAATTAAGGCTTGTTGGATCTAGCCAAGAATTCCACTTAATGTTCACAGGGAGAACTAAGGAATATTGTGAATGGTTCCAAGTTAGTGGAGAGGGCCTGTGGTTTGCAAGATATTTCCTCAGTCTTGACTGATTTTATTTAATTAGAATTTCTTTTTTGGTACCCTTGTGGGACTCTAATGAAGAAGAAACCATCAAACAGAGGCTAATTTATTTCAGCCTAGTTAGGATTCATCAGACTGGTTCTCGCAATAATTCAACCCAAGATGAGCCCAGAAGGGGAGACAGGAATCATAAAGGGAAAATGAAGTGAATTATTTGGCTGCTGAAGAGAGAATGGGAAGGGATGGTAGGGATTTCCCTTTAGGGTGTGCTAGAGAGTGCCCTGAGACCTAAGGCCTTCTCTCCTCTTATGCTAACATGTTTCTGAGATTTCCAAAGGCAAACTGACTGTCCCCCAGTCACAGCATACATAAGTCGCAAAGCAAAACCCCCCATTTTTTTTTACTTGGATGTGTTATATTTCAAATATATCTGGCCTTTCTCAGTGAGTTTCTACTGTGCTCATTCACTCATCACTGCCTCAGAAGTACTGTTGTAGAATCCAAAAGGGCAATGCACTCCCCTTTCCTTTACCCTCCAGCTCTTCTCTTTCCCGTCAGTCAAGGATATTTGAAACTTTGACATTGGAGTAACATCTTATTTAAACACATTAATAGGCCTAAAAGAGAATGGATTTAATGCTGATTTGCTGTGAATTTCGAATTCCTTTTCATGTTTTACTTTAATTTTGTCTCTGTCAGTACAATCTGCAGTACTCCAAAAGTTCCAGTAATTATTCTTCCTCTTCTAAAATTGCCATCTAACCCTCGCAGTCAGGATGCCATTTTGGAGCTCATGAGCTCCATGACTTCATTGGCTTTAATGAGACTTGTTGGTTACGAGAGAAACTTTCCTTTTAAACTCTTACACCAAGTGCAAAGCCCACTATTTTTAGGATGGGCTCCAGAAAGATTCAACGATTGGTTTCTGTGTTGGGGATCTATGTACACATGTTCTTGTGTGCTTGAACTGTCTGCAACTCTTCTGTTACATTCTGTAGAAATGCTGCAGATAGACTTGGACATGATGGTCACCCACTTTCGCCTCTCTTTCAGTTTCATAAAATATCTGGTCCACTCTCAAGTTCCACGAGGGCATGGAGATGTTAAGTGTTGAGACGTTAGATACTTTAAAATGAAACAGGCAAACCTGAACAAGAAGCCTGTTTTATCATTTCAGATGAGAAATGATTGTTTGAAAGGATCCAATGACTAGACATGCTTTGCTAAGAACTTTGCACAGCTGCTCAATTTTCTCATCTATTCAACTCGAAAAGCTCACCACGACAGAGCCATTATTTGGTCCATAGACGAGCTCAAGAGGTGCTGCCTAACATGGCCTCTTCCTAGTTCTTCATGTTCATGCCCATTGATACCTTGCAAGCAGGCACAGGCTCAGCATGAGCCCATGGCCTTGTTTCTCACAGCTCCTTTGGGCACTGAACTCCATTATAGGTGTTGGAGCATCTAAATGGAGGGATTGTATCTCTGTTTCCTTCATTTAGTCTTAGCAGAGTTTCTTAATTCTTAACCTTGAACATCTAGAGGAAAAGAGGCCTTCAAGAAGTGGAAAGAAATATTAGTGGAAGATAGTCTTGCTCATGTTTAGGGCTAGCTTCAGAAATGCTAGCCTGCCTTTTCTAATAAAGAAACCACATTCAACTCCTCACTCCTCCCTGTCTGGAGAAAACAAAAGAGGGAACTTAGAATTCTCAGCATCTAGGGATATTGTGAAACAGTGTCAACTGCACAAAACTCATAAATGATTTAGGTGAAGGGAAGCCTGGGATGGAAAATAAAAACACAAAAATGCTGCGAGATGCAGAAATATGCAGCAACTGAAAAATCACTGAGAATTTAAAAACATACCTAAAAAAGTGCTTATCCTTTAAGAGGAATGTTCCTGGACTATTTTTGATATATTTCTATTTCCCACAAGCAAACTCAGGAAATATTTTTCTAGTCATTGATTAATAAGTCTCAAGGCATACCAGAGCTGTCATAGAATCAGTTCCAGTGCAATATTTACTTAACTGTCTGTTGATCATTAGTCTATGGGATTCTCACCGAGAATCTATAGACATACACTGAAGTTGAGCCTATGTAAAAAGTCGTCCAGAGGCTGTTTCAGATTGTTCACTTCTTATATTTCTCTGCTCTATTTATTCTTTTTTGAAAACACAAAATTCTTTTCATCGAGAAGTCGTCAGGACAGAAGCCGCAATAAAATATCAAGATGTAGACATTGGTCTTAAATGAACACAGAAGCAAAATTTGTACTAGGATTTACAAACTATAAATTAAGACATTTATCTTAATTTACATTCAGGATTCCACCCGCCTCAAAATCACATAGTCTCTTGGCAGTGTGAGAAAGAAGATAGAAACTGCTAACCTAAATAGAAGGGAAAGATTGAAGCTGGCAATTGAGGAAAACCTCAAGATTCATATTTCCAGCTCGGCCCAGGCCTCCTGCTCTTTCTGCCAGTTTCCAGAGAGTAATATAGTTAGTAAAAACTATGAAAAAAAATCCTCAACCCTCATGGCTAGTTTCAGAGTCAAAATCACCTTTATCCAGGTGACTTTAGCTGTTCAGTATTGGCTATGTAGCCACTAGGTGACACTGTTGCTTCAAGAATTAGGGTAGGAAAAACTTAATCCGTTTACAGGTTTGGATGTATTTTGCCAAAGTTGTTGATCATCACAATGCCAAGCAGTGGCAGAATTAGAACTCAGACCTTACTTGATATCATGTCATTGACAGAGGTGGTTCCAAAGCATGCTAGTAGTTAGTAGAGGACCTGCACTGTGCAATTCTACTTCAAGTCCAGTTTATTATATAAGAATGCTGGGACACACATTTAAATTTGTGTTTCATATAAATGACTTTTCAAAACAGTATAGTCAGTACAAATGTTTGAATTTCAGATCGACCACCAATGCATTTGGTTTTTTTGGGGGGTTGTTTTTGTTTTGTTTTTGTATTTATACATCTCATAATTTCACGAGACATTTCTGACACAAACTTATTCTTTGCATTTTTTTAAATCTTATTTTTCTTGGATATTTTATGTATTTACATTTAAAATATTATCCCCTTCACCCCTCTCCTATACCTTCCCTGTCTCTCTGAGGGTGCTCCCCCACCCATCCACTCCCTCCTCAATGCCCTGGTGTTTCCTACACTGGGGAAACAAGCCTTCACAGGACCAAGAGCTTTTCCTTCTATTAATGCTGGACAGTGCCATCCTCTGCTACATATGCAGCTGGAGCCATGGGTCCCTCCATGTGATCCCTTTGGCTGGTAGTTTAATCCCTAGGGGCTCTGAGAGGTCTGGTTGGTTGATATTGTAGTTCTCCCTGTGGTGTTGCATATGGTTCAGCTCCTTCAGTCCTTTCTCTAACTCCTCCATTGGGGTCCCCTTGTTCAGTCCAATGGTTAGCTGCAACCATCCTCATCTGTAGTAGCAGGGCTCTGGCAGTCTTTGTGTTTTTCAAATTCAAATTTCACTAGGTATTGTGTATTTTACGTGATCTGAAAACGATCATGTATTTTCTATTTTAACATTAACTATTTTCTAATTAATCTCAGAAGTTTAAGACAATCTCATTTTTTCCTGCTCTGTCTCTCTCTGTTCTCAGTTGTTTCTCCTTGTCCACGCAAGCCAACTGCCAATCACGAGCATACCGCCAATAGGACATTCTTGACCCTCCATCTTTTTCCTTCTTCTTGTGTCCCCAGCATCGCTCCCTCATCACCCATGTGCTTGCCGCGTTTTCCCTGTTTTCTTTGTAATTGAAATAACAATTATAGACGTCTGTCTTAAAAATCCTCCAGCTTCATTACATTCATGGAAACAAGTCATTATGTTTTAGCACTCATTTCTCTTCAGCCAAAAGAGATCTATTTTCTTTACCCATTACACTGTAAAACTGCTTCCCTCAAGATCCCTTAGCAACTTTCTAGTCGTTAAATTCCATGTTTCTTTAATCATCCATCTTTTCTACTCCCTCCCTTTTTGAAAATACTCCATATCAAAGCGCTGATTAATATCATTTCTCTTGGTAATACTTCTCATGGCTTCATCATCCTTTTCTTGGGAGTGATTGTAAGGTTTCCAGTTTCTCTCATAAGAGTATCATCAAAATCCAAGCCATATGGACACAATCCTCATTAACATTCTCTGACTGCAAATAGTTTGCTATGAGACTGAGTCTCTGTTCACGAACTTCTCGACTCCTTTTGGTTTTCAATCTGATTGTATTATCAACTGAATGAATAAGTGTGTCTTCAAGAGACATAGAGATTAACAGAAAAGGGATTATATTCCATTCTTCCTAGCTTGTTTTCTTGAAATGAACAACCTCAGACTGAAAAAATAAAAAAAAGTACATTCTCATGTTAGGATTAACCATCCCTTCCTGGATTACATGCACACTCATTAGATAAACTGCCACCAACCTGGTGATACTCGTCAGTGCTCCTGGGAATGGAGGTTGAGTACAAAAAGGTTTTCCTTATCTCATATCCAGAGCGGGCCAACATGCTCTGAGATAACTTTATTCAGGACTCTGATATAGTCACTTTTATTCTATTCTCATTTTGGAGCATTTTTTATTGAATATATGGACTGGAATGTAGGAAAGTTAATGCTTACATTGAACCATATTCTTAAGTTCAAGTATCAATTCTTTGAGGGTCAGTTTAGAATTGGAGTTCTTAGCCTTAGGTTTTAATTACTCTTCAGATCTCCCCTGTGTTAAATTTACTAAACTATAATGTCTCTTCATTCTTGGGACTTCTGTAGACTTGGGTACTCTATAGAAGTTCATAGACAGCTTATATGTTATAAAACATTCTGATCATTCTGAATACGAATAAAGCAGCCAATCAGAACAATAGCTTCAAATATAAGAATATTCATAGTCTAGGATATATCAAGAGTAATAATATTTAGTTAAGTTGAAATTTTCTTTGAGCACAGGTTAGTAGATGGCCAATACAATTCTCTGTTGGCATCCAGAAGGATTGGTAGATGTCTGAACAATGGGCTACTGAACATATACATTTTTTTTCTCATGTTGACACGTCTCAAAGTGCATTAGCCTGCCATTTTCCCTGAATGGATAAAGACTCATAATTTGTTAAAAGTGATTTATAGACTAGATGAACGAGAATATTTCTGCTAAGGCAATTGTTTAAATTAAAACAATCAGAATAATAACTGTAAATTCACACTACTCCTGTGGTCACTCCTCCTAATTCCCATGAAGACACCTTTAATAGATTTATGCAGATTTTATTTATTTATTTATTTATTTATTTTTTTTTATTAACTTGAGTATTTCTTATATACATTTCGAGTGTTATTCCCTTTCCCGGTTTCCGGGCAAACATCCCTCTCCCCCCTCCCCTTCCTTATGGGTGTTCCCCTCCCAACCCTCCCCCCATTGCCGCCCTCCCCCCATAGACTAGTTCACTGTGGGTTCAGTCTTAGCAGGACCCAGGGCTTCCCCTTCCACTGGTGCTCTTACTAGGATATTCATTGCTACCTATGGGGTCAGAGTCCAGGGTCAGTCCATGTATAGTCTTTAGGTAGTGGCTTAGTCCCTGGAAGCTCTGGTTGCTTGACATTGTTGTACTTTTGGGGTCTCGAGCCCCTTCAAGCTCTTCCAGTTCTTTCTCTGATTCCTTCAATAGGGGACCTATTCTCAGTTCAGTGGTTTGCTGCTGGCATTCGCCTCTATATTTGCTGTATTCTGGCTGTGTCTCTCAGGAGCGATCTACATCCGGCTCCTGTCGGTCTGCACTTCTTTGCTTCATCCATCTTGTCTAATTGGGTGGCTGTATATGTATGGGCCACATGTGGGGCAGGCTCTGAATGGGTGTTCCTTCAGTCTCTGTTTTAATCTTTGCCTCTCCCTTCCCTGCCAAGGGTATTCTTTTTCCTCATTTAAAGAAGGAGTGAAGCATTCACATTTTGATCATCCGTCTTGAGTTTCGTTTGTTCTAGGGATCTAGGGTAATTCAAGCATTTGGGCTAATAGCCACTTATCAATGAGTGCATACCATGTATGTCTTTCTGTGATTGGGTTAGCTCACTCAGGATGATATTTTCCAGTTCCAACCATTTGCCTACGAATTTCATAAAGTCGTTGTTTTTGATAGCTGAGTAATATTCCATTGTGTAGATGTACCACATTTTCTGTATCCATTCCTCTGTTGAAGGGCATCTGGGTTCTTTCCAGCTTCTGGCTATTATAAATAAGGCTGCGATGAACATAGTGGAGCACGTGTCTCTTTTATATGTTGAGGCATCTTTTGGGTATATGCCCAAAAGAGGTATAGCTGGATCCTCAGGCAGTTCAGTGTCCAATTTTCTGAGGAACCTCCAGACTGATTTCCAGAATGGTTTTACCAGTCTGCAATCCCACCAACAATGGAGGAGTGTTCCTCTTTCTCCACATCCTCGCCAGCATCTGCTGTCACCTGAGTTTTTGATCTTAGCCAATCGCACTGGTGTGATGTGAAATCTCAGGGTTGTTTTGATTTGCATTTCCCTTATGACTAAAGATGTTGAACATTTCTTTAGGTGTTTCTCAGCCATTCGGCATTCCTCAGCTGTGAATTCTTTGTTTAGCTCTGAACCCCATTTTTTAATAGGGTTATTTGTTTCCCTGCGGTCTAACTTCTTGAGTTCTTTGTATATTTTGGAAATAAGGCCTCTATCTGTTGTAGGATTGGTAAAGATCTTTTCCCAATCTGTTGGTTGCCGTTTTGTCCTAACCACAGTGTCCTTTGCCTTACAGAAGCTTTGCAGTTTTATGAGATCCCATTTGTCGATTCTTGATCTTAGAGCATAAGCCATTGGTGTTTTGTTCAGGAAATTTTTTCCAGTGCCCATGTGTTCCAGATGCTTCCCTAGTTTTTCTTCTATTAGTTTGAGTGTGTCTGGTTTGATGTGGAGGTCCTTGATCCACTTGGACTTAAGCTTTGTACAGGGTGATAAGGATGGATCGATCTGCATTCTTCTACATGTTGCCCTCCAGTTGAACCAGCACCATTTGCTGAAAATACTATCTTTTTTCCATTGGATGGTTTTGGCTCCTTTGTCAAAAATCAAGTGACCATAGGTGTGTGGGTTCATTTCTGGGTCTTCAATTCTATTCCATTGGTCTATCTGTCTGTCTCTGTACCAATACCATGCAGTTTTTATCACTATTGCTCTGTAATACTGCTTGAGTTCAGGGATAGTGATTCCCCCTGAAGTCCTTTTATTGTTGAGGATAGCTTTAGCTATCCTGGGTTTTTTGTTATTCCAGATGAATTTGCAAATTGTTCTGTCTAACTCTTTGAAGAATTGGATTGGTATTTTGATGGGGATTGCATTGAATCTGTAGATTGCTTTTGGTAAAATGGCCATTTTTACCATATTAATCCTGCCAATCCATGAGCATGGGAGATCTTTCCATCTTCTGAGGTCTTCTTCAATTTCTTTCCTCAGTGTCTTGAAGTTCTTATTGTACAGATCTTTTACTTGCTTGGTTAAAGTCACACCGAGGTACTTTATATTATTTGGGTCTATTATGAAGGGTGTCGTTTCCCTAATTTCTTTCTCGGCTTGTTTCTCTTTTGTATAGAGGAAGGCAACTGATTTATTTGAGTTAATTTTATACCCAGCCACTTTGCTGAAGTTGTTTATCAGCTTTAGTAGTTCTCTGGTGGAACTTTTGGGATCACTTAAATATACTATCATGTCATCTGCAAATAGTGATATTTTGACCTCTTCTTTTCCGATCTGTATCCCTTTGATCTCCTTTTGTTGTCTGATTGCTCTGGCTAGAACTTCAAGAACTATATTGAATAAGTAGGGAGAGAGTGGGCAGTCTTGTTTAGTCCCTGATTTTAGTGGGATTGCTTCAAGTTTCTCTCCATTTAGTTTAATGTTAGCAACTGGTTTGCTGTATATGGCTTTTACTATGTTTAGGTATGGGCCTTGAATTCCTATTCTTTCCAGGACTTTTATCATGAAGGGGTGTTGAATTTTGTCAAATGCTTTCTCAGCATCTAATGAAATGATCATGTGGTTCTGTTCTTTCAGTTTGTTTATATAATGGATCACGTTGATGGTTTTCCGTATATTAAACCATCCCTGCATGCCTGGGATGAAGCCTACTTGATCATGGTGGATGATTGTTTTGATGTGCTCTTGAATTCGGTTTGCCAGAATTTTATTGAGTATTTTTGCGTCGATATTCATAAGGGAAATTGGTCTGAAGTTCTCTTTCTTTGTTGTGTCTTTGTGTGGTTTAGGTATAAGAGTAATTGTGGCTTCGTAGAAGGAATTCGGTAGGGCTCCATCTGTTTCAATTTTGTGGAATAGTTTGGATAATATTGGTATGAGGTCTTCTATGAAGGTTTGATAGAATTCTGCACTAAACCCGTCTGGACCTGGGCTCTTTTTGGTTGGGAGACCTTTAATGACTGCTTCTATTTCCTTAGGAGTTATGGGGTTGTTTAACTGGTTTATCTGTTCCTGATTTAACTTCGATACCTGGTATCTGTCTAGGAAATTGTCCATTTCCTGAAGATTTTCAAATTTTGTTGAATATAGGTTTTTATAGTAAGATCTGATGATTTTTTGAATTTCCTCCGAATCTGTAGTTATGTCTCCCTTTTCATTTCTGATTTTGTTAATTTGGACGCACTCTCTGTGTCCTCTCGTTAGTCTGGCTAAGGGTTTATCTATCTTGTTGATTTTCTCAAAGAACCAACTTTTGGTTCTGTTGATTCTTTCTATGGTCCTTTTTGTTTCTACTTGGTTGATTTCAGCTCTGAGTTTGATTATTTCCTGCCTTCTACTCCTCCTGGGTGTATTTGCTTCTTTTTGTTCTAGAGCTTTTAGGTGTGCTGTCAAGCTGCTGACATATGCTCTTTCCTGTTTCTTTCTGCAGGCACTCAGCGCTATGAGTTTTCCTCTTAGCACAGCTTTCATTGTGTCCCATAAGTTTGAGTATGTTGTATTTATGCAGATTTTTTAACTGAGCATGAGTGATTGTTTTAGCATTCATTGAAATCATATATTTCAGATTTCCATATTAAGAACTAATTCATTTGCATTAACACAGATGGAAATATTTGGGATGTCATTAATTTCAGGGGCTAAGTAGATAAATTTACAGAAAATTACAAACTAGGTAAGATTGTTTACCCGAGGGCTGGAGAGATGGCTCAGCGGTTAAGAGCACTGTTTGCTCTTCCAGAGGGCCTGAGTTCAAATCCTAGCAACCACGTGGTGGCTCACAACCATCTGTAATGAGATCTGATGCCCTCTTCTGGTGTGGTCTGAAGACAGCTACAGTGTACTTATATATAATAAATAAATAAATCTTTAAAGAAATTACAATATTCTCTTCTGGGAGCTGAGGTTCTCTGGCAGTGATGATTGGTTGGGGTTACTTGGTAAGACCGCATGCACAATGTGAAGTGTGCCTGTTTGTGTAAAAATAAAAAAAAAAAAGGCTTCAGGGAACTTACACAATAAAAAAAACATAGGTGAGGTCTGCATTCATTACAAGTTAAAAAAAGATTGTTCACTCTAGAAGAAGAAAATATTTCTTTCTAATTGAATAATAATGGTAAATAAGACATTTATGGTATTATGTGTTTACATATTAATATTAAAGGCACATTAAAATCTCATTTTGAAACTGCTGAAAGTCTCAGACATGATTCAAATTATCTTAGCAAACAGTGAAAGAAATGTGATAGGTAACAATTAGAATTTATCAGTGCCTTTGCCATATGCCAAGCATTGTCTTTGGTGCCCACTTATCTCAATGTTCCTTTCAAAGACCTTGAGAAGTTGGCATTTAGTTTTAGCTTTGCTTGCCAAAGCTGTACAAGTTGATAGTGTGGCTCCATAACATAACACTTTAAATATTTCTTTTCCGTATGCTCCTCTGACAAATGAACAGCGATGTTTCCTGTGGGTTGATTTATTGCCTAAGCAGATGAATTTTCACTACCAGTAAATATATGGGATATTGCAATCAACATTGCTGCTTACATGCAGTGAAAACTTTGAAATTTTTTGGAGTAAATTTCAGTTGTACCATTAATTAATGAGGGAACTAAAATATCTGGCGCTTTACCTATTTGCTATTTCATTGATTGACATGAATAAAATTCTTTGTTCAAGGTTTAAAAGTCCTTGAGTGCATTGATTTTTTTATTGTTGAACTTAAAATGCCTTGAGGATGTTTCTATATTTTAAAGCATCATTCACTTATTATTGTTTTAATTTTGCATAGATGTGTATGTGCTTCTGTAAGTTCATGTACATGAAGGTGCCTGTGGAGGTCAGAACAGGGTCCCCTGGAGCTGTCATTATGGGTATCATAAGAAGCTTCAAGTATGTGCTGGGAAATACAACTGGATCCTTTGGAAGAGCAGTGCATGTTTGTAACTGCGAATGCATCTTCCCAGCCTGCTCCACCCTGTGAACTTAGATAATGACTATAACTGTGCATGTTCCCTTTTTATATCACATTTGTCTCACTGTCCCCCAGTTTGACTTCTATAGACAAGTATGAGTTGCTGAGAAGCTCTGCTTATTGGTTTAAGTATCGTTTGGGGAATTAGCTCATACCTGATTTATGTTGACAATTGTGGAATTGAAATCATCAAGAAAAAACAAGCTCAGAAGAAAAAGAAATACATTTTGTGATGTTAGGGTCTCAGTAAAGTCTAGCTGTAATGCTAGAACCATTTACTAAATAACTAGTCTAGAAAGCTATACATTGCAAAACTGTAAGTCAACACACAGAGGTAGAAGGTAAGACTACTCAAAAGATGGATTTGTTGTAAAATTTGATCCAGAAAAACCTCTTGGATCAAGGGAAAAATAGCTGCCAAAAATGGCATCATTCAGAGTGGTTCATTGGCACTGGGGCTCTAGCAATTTATTTATAAGGGAGTAATAAATATGGGTTTAAAACTTACACCAAGACTTTCCTCAGTGTTATCTGTAGTAATAAAAATCTCGGTAACTAGATTGTTCATTTCTAAAGAGAAGTGCATCTCTGAGCAAGAGGCTGTTGATGCTGTAGCAAATGCTTCTGATGAATTACTAGATATACACATAGTGGACCATGGTGCCCAAGCTATGCAAAGTAAAAACATTTTCAAAAAGGAATAAGGGTAGCATATGAAAATTGAAATTAGTGGTATAGAACACATTTTCTTATTCAGTACTTCTTTGTTCTTTCAGAAATGTATTTTATGATCATTATTTGATGATTTAGTAATCAGGAAAATGAAGAAAAATATTGGCGAAAGTAAATAGTTACTGGAATTCTTATCTAAGCATCAGCCCTCTGTATTTTTCACTTACCTTGACCCAAAGGGTACAGAACCATCAAGTTTTCAAGTCAAACCAGGATCTTTAGCTCTAAATGTTTGTTTTTATTGATTGATTGATTGCAATACTGAGTGTTGAATCTAGTGCTGAATCTCTTTACTGAGCAAAGAGTCTACCACTAAGCTGTATCCATAGGTCTCTTTTTACGTTTCTATTTTGAGAGAAGGTCTATCTCAATAAATTGTCTAGGCTGGATATCTAATTGTCATCGTCCCGTTTCAGTCTCTCAATGACTGGAGATTAGAATCTTAAACCACCAGGCCTGCCTTGAACTTTGCTTTTGACACTGAGACCTAGTGCTATAGAGCTATAGTGCTATAGTGCTATATATAGCTATATATATATATATATATATATATATATATATATATATATATATAGTGCTATAGTGCTATAGAGTATGTAAGAGATTGATTTGGTCAGGGTCAACTCTGTAAGTCACCTTTTGGTCTCCAGATGGAGCTAGTCATGCTGGAAGGAGGAATCGTAAGAATTTAATGTCCCAGTTCTTAGCACTGCCTCATATCTGCTATGTTAAACTCAAATCATCTTCCAGAAAGTTGTGAAAATGATAACTATGTTGTTTGAGTCCTCTTAATTAGGGCTGGGCCACTAGGTGCTATTTCAAGTTCCTGTGCTAATGAGGCAAGATTCATATTGATTTTGAATTTCCCTTAAACATAAGTCAAAACACTATTGTGGAGGGGAATTTATGTTGGGGAACTGATCCTTGTGAAAAATACAAGATTTTTGGAGTATTTTTATCTAGTTCCTTTTGAGTAATACTAAGTTCCAAATAATATTTTTTTTCATGATTACTGTTCATTCCAAATGGAGGATATGTATCGAAGTAGAGTCAATGAAGTGATCAGAGAAATTTTACTCTCTTTTTTCTGTATTAAAGTTATATGACAGTTGAAGACAGTATACTTGATTTGATATGAATCCTTAAGATTCATTTTAGACATTATAAAAACATATTTGATCATCCTTAATTTCTTGCAAAGAAATTTTATCATAAATTATAGTGGCTTTTTTTTGCATGTAGTGACTGGAGAAGGATGTCAGATGTCCTGATTTAAACAAGGTCTGTCCTTGAACTTGAAGCTAAAACCTCAGTAATCTTCCTAATTTTCCCTTCCTATAGCACCAGGGTTATAACCACAATCATCACATAAAACAAAATTATGGCAGAATGAAAAAATTAAGGTAAACGAACAGGTTGGAAAGTTCTTCTTAATCAAAGACAGCTAGTTAAGTGTGTCAGGGATCATTCTTGCTATCAGTCTTGTGCATTGTTGGTGGGCTCAATGTTGGACTGGCTGGTTATAAGAAAACATTGTAGAATTCAGGATTGCAATTTGTTTACATGTGTCATGGTATTTAGGAAATGACTCACTCCTAGGAAAGACGAAGAACTATTTTCAGAAATTGCAGCATTGAATGAATTGGGCAGGAAGGTGAGAGTCTATAATATAGTACAGAAGTTAGGATAAAAAGCAAGGGGTAGAACTCTTAAATAGTGGATCTTGGCTTACCAATTAAGAAAAAAATGTTCTAATAGGTCCAAAAATTGGAAGAGGTTGTTTTTCTAAGCTTGTTAATTTAAGTTATTAGACAAAATAAAACTGAACTTAGAGGGTCACACCAATCTGTATGAAGTTTGCATTAGTTAGAAGATGGTACCGTGTATAATTGATGTAATGAAAGCTTGCTCTGTATGTGGATGCATCTCAATGCTGGCCCTACGGTTTGGTGAACAGAGGAAAGCTTTAATCTCTGCTTCCTCTTTCTCTAGCCGATCGAGCCTTGTGCTCTGTCTTTTTATTAGAAATACTGAATACCCACCTCATGTGGTAGACATGATTATAGACTGCTGTGACCCAGGCTTGTGAGTCTATACTTCCCGTATAACTTGGATGGATAGCTCTCAATGCTTTGGTGTTCTGTCCCTGCACAGGTGAGGCATCATGCTGAAATCAAAAGTTATGTGTCAACCTTCACTCATGTCTCTCAGGGAATGTGATCCAGTCTATAGCCAACTTAATATTTCCCTGAAGACTCTGACCTCACTCAAGTCTGGCCCAGTTCCCTTATACGCCATAACCTCCTTGAATGCTATCAATGCCAACCCCACAACTCTGTGAAGTCTCAAGCCAGGAGGGATGCTACATCACTTGTGCCTTCTCCCTCTGTACACGTCCCATTCAGTTATTTCTTAGATTTTGAAAGGGCATGGAAGAATTGAGCAAGCAAAGTCAAAAGCTCTCCCTATTTTTTCCCCTACGACCTCCACTTGTTTTCTCCCTGCATACTACCTTTGTTCATTTAGAGCACAGTGTGCCAATTATGCTGCCACAGGCTAAGTGATCCTTGAGCCATTTCAGGAGGACTATTGCTTTCTTAAGTATCTAGTGGATGACACATCTGCAGTTTCTTCTAGTAGATCATAAGGGAAAAACAAAGAAAATGGTAGGAATAAGCCCTACTCACAAAGAATTTACAATTTGAGTGGGTCAGAAGAAAATTGTAAAGCCAGAAAAAAAGCATGAAAATCACGTTAGCTCTATATCTGGGAAGGCTACCTGAATACTAACCCTATAGCATGAACAGAGTCCTAGTGATCCAGGAAAGTGTTCATGGAAGATGTAGATTTTCATAAATATTTCAAAGATGTGATGTCAGTATGTGGCAGGTCATTAACTGTTTCTTGCTGGAACACAAGTGTTTGGGCAGGATGGAATGAATTTACCCTTGGTGGTAATGAAATTCCCCGTTCCTGAGCGTCCAACTCTTTCTGCGTGACTCCATTATTATTATTATTTTTAAAGATTTATTTATTTATTTATTTTGTAGATGAGTACACTGTAGCTGTCTTCAGACACACCAGAAGAGGGCATCAGATCTCTTTACAGATGGTTGTGAGCCACCATGTGGTTGCTGGGATTTGAACTCAGGACCTCTGGAAGAGCAGTCGGTGCTCTTAACCACTGAGCCATCTCTCCAGCCCATGACTCCATTATTAATTTACCTTTTTTTCTTGAGAGAATGTTAGTTATACCGTTTCCTACTTCCTTCGTTAAATATCTCCTAAAGCACAGGCAATGCCTACTCTCTCCTTCCTCTCCTCTCCTCAGTGATTGATTAATGCACACTTGTTGGGTGAGAGTTTATAATCTAGTGGGGAGTAGCAGGTGGGACAGGAGAACTACACTGCTTTCGTTAATAGATTTGAGTTTAACGTTTGAGATTACAGGAATTTAGACATGTTAACGATATCATCCAAATGATGTTTTAGGAAGAAGAGCTCTCCTGTTGGTCCATATCTGAAGTGGAAGACAGTCAGAAAACCTTTTGATGTCTATAGGTGTTCGCTGGACATTCAAGGCTGAGATGGTCCATGTGGGTGGTATACATTATTGAACATCAAAGAGCCTTCAGTCACTGGAACTTTCAAATAAATGTTATTAATCTTAAACTTTATGGGTTGGCCTAGTCATTTTGAGAATTTCACGTGTGTGAAGAAACTCCTCATAAAGCTTTCTTTGTTTGGCGTTACTGATTATAAATCAGACTGATATCGTGCTGTGGAGTGAGGTTTTGGCAGGCTTTAAATAATGTGGCTGCACACGGAATTGGAAAAAAAAGGAAGTTGAGCTCCAGAATTAAACTTTAGGATTTTTAGGAAAACTTTATTCTCTTAGGAACTGTCTGATGAGCCATCCAATTTTTCTTCTCATTTATTTGCAGCCTAGGTTTGAATTTATCATCTAGAATTATTTTTTAATTTCATGTTTATCCTAAGAAAGTAATTCACAATGAATGTATACATAATTCTTGACCCCTGGGCACATATACCGAGTAGAGTACATGTAACAAAGGGAGAGATAGTCACTCATGAAGGAAAACCAGCCTGCATTTCATATTGTATGGATTTGTGTTTATCTTCTCAGGTATTTTTTATAAGTTGAAAATGGTACCATTTGCAGCACCGTCTCTGATTGAGATCCTCTCCTCCTCCCTCTGTTTTACTAGGGAGTGAACCAAGGTCCTCATGCGTGGTAGGCAGAAACTATTCCACTGAGCTTCGCTTGGCCATAATAAGACTCCTCTACAAACCTTTAGCCTGACCTTGAGTGAGAAATTTATTGAAGCGTTAGGAATTTAATGTGGTGAGAATAATGGAAAAGTACAGAAAAACAATCTCATACACAAAATGTTCATACATATAATGTTCATAAAAATGTACATCTCTCAATGTATTTAGGATTCATGGAATCTGAAATAAGTGTTGCCAAGGATTCACATATTAAAAGTATTACACACATTACAAGCAAGGGGCAGCATATGTTTGAAGCTGAGAAAGTAGCTCTTTCTTTTAATGTAATTAATGGGAAAACGTGTAGCAGGGATCCTTTAGAGAATAAAGGATCTAAATCCTTACTGTTGTAATGGCTCCAGCGTCTGATGCCTCGTCTCTAGACAGATGGACATTAGAAGGCACTGTAAATAACCACACACATGCTTTTCTTTCTTTTGGCTTCACAGTTTTAGTTAGAATATTGGCTTTTTGGGCGAATTCCAATGATTCAGATCATAATACAGGATTACTCTTCTGGAGACTGTGGGAAACAATAATACAATAAAATCTTTGACAGTCTATTCTGTTATAAAATGTAACACTAGCTTTTAAAAGGAGAACACTCTACTAAAAGTTATATCAACAAAAATAGTACTACACACACACACACACACACACACACACACGTGCCACTTCAAACAATAGTTTTAACGATACTGAATTTCTCAATAAATTTTACTTACAATGACATAAGTGTGTTAATTAAAAACGGAGAGAAACAACCAGGGTAAAATGAATGAGCAGAGACAGGAAGAAAAATAAAGTCTAGCCACAAATATTTGCTCATTGTGGTACTTAATTCCTTAGCCCAGGAGATGAAATTTCAGTTTGTTTATAAGAACTAGCTAGTCCTTTCTCAGATGGCACAGTGGTTATCTGAATGTTTTTTCTATGAATGAAAACTTCATATTCCAGATGATAGCATTACAAGGACTGTTGTAGTTCCCTATCATGTTTCCAAATTTTAAGGACTTTGCAACTTTTAGTCAGGTTGGAAATATATACCTCACAAAGAAGGGCGGCTGTAGCATATTCTGCACAGCGGCTCCTTCTAGCAGTCAGGACTTAGCTTTTGCTTGTAGGGAGACACTGGACTGGCTGGATCCTTCCTGGTTTCATTAGCATAGCCCAGCCCACTTCCACCACACGCCCAGAACTACCTCATTAACCATTGGGAATGCAGCCAAAAAACATAAGACGACAGTGAATATAAGGAGAATTACTGGCAAGGGAGCTGTAACCATCTCACCGCCGAACCCATTCCTTTTCCAAGATCAGAAAAGTAGTACATGAACAGGGACCCATTTCTTATTGAGATAAGAACTCAAGGTTTGAGTCTACAATTTTTATCTAGAATAATTAGCTGAACCACACAGTAAGGCATGCAGCTCAGTTGTATCCATTTGTGTTTCTGCTTCTCTCTCTCTCTCTCTCTCTCTCTCTCTCTCTCTCTCTCTCTCTCTCTCTCTCTCTCTCTCTCTCTCTCTCTCTCTCTCTCTCTCTCTCTCTCCTCCACTTATTTATTTTCTGGATAGCTTTGACATTGTAAACCACAGACGGATTGGAGCCTGGCATCGAAAGGAGGTGTTCTCCAACGATTTTTTTCTCTCTCCCTTGCCTGAAAAAGTTGACTACTACAGGAGGGAATCTGAGAAATGACGGGGGCAAAGAGGAAAAAGAGAAGCGTGCTGTGGGGCAAGATGCACACCCCCCACCGAGAAGACATTAAACAGTGGTGTAAGAGGCGCCTACCTATCTTGGAATGGGCACCGCAGTACAATCTGAAGGAAAACCTGCTTCCAGACACCGTGTCTGGCGTACTGTTGGCAGTTCAACAGGTGACACAAGGTAAGTGAGCATTCGGGTTTGCAGCTTTCTGCAGAGCGGATGTTACTCTGCTCCTTGGATGGGGGTTATGTTTGCGAGCTGACAGTTCAGCTAGTGAAACAGGCTTAATAAAATGGTCATTGACGTTAGGAAAAGAAGCAGAGTAGATGTCTCTGTGTAAGATTTTCCTAATTGCTTTTAAAATTGCTTGGCTTTTTCTGCCCCCCCCCCCCCCCCCGGCTAGGAATTAAGCAATTAAGCAGCAACCCTTGAATGGAATTACGTGTTTTGCCATGTTAAAGTTCATAATGGTTCAGAGTAAGGAATTGGTGGTTGTGGGAAATGAGCTTTTATAATTTCACTGTGCTGACATAATTTCCCACCTTCATCGAATCAAGCTATAAGACACTTCCTGTTCTGAATACAATTGCTTTTGAGCCCAATTAGCAGCACACAGTTACCTGCCATAGCCTTGGGACTTGCTATAAAGCAGAGAACAAAGCTTTTTGTACATAAAGGAGACTTATTGCCAAGATCACTATTTGCAAAGAGAATCCTACAGGACTGCCGTGTGCCTGTTTACTTCTGAGGTGCAGTCCCTACAGGATTTGTGTCTCAATGAGAAATAATACTGTGGTAAAACATCCCCAGAGCAGATTTAAAAAGTGACATTCTGGATTAATCTGTGTGTACTCGTGTGTGTGTGTGTGTGTGTGCGCGCGCGCGCACACGCATGCCTTCTTTCCCTAAAGGTATGTTCACATGCGTTTTGGCTAAGTCAGGTAATAATGTTCTACCTGTAGCCAGAAAAGGAACCGATTTCTCAACTTCCAAGCTTTAAAACTTTGAAACAGCTTTCTTGGCAGACTCCAAGTGATTATATTTCCATGCAGTCTTACTACCTCCCTGGCTTTAACTATTATTTATTCTGTTCAATTATAAGTGTGCTTTTAATGAAATTATTCTGTAGCTGGAACAAGCTGGTTTGTGTGTTTGTGTTTTCCGCCTGATTAGGAACATCTGCACAGGGGGTTTAAGATCCACAGTACTATCATACTTTATGGAATCCAGTTTTACTGCTTAGCTCTGTGCTGCATTTTTAATGACTGCTTTGCCAATAGCAAAGTATAGTAGTCTTTAACAAATGGAAAGGTGATAGCAGGTCAGAGCATTTCCAGCCTTCCTTTTATTTGATTTTAAATTCCCCACGAAACACCCCTATATCACTTGAAAATTTAGCTCATGGTCTTAAACAAGTTGTCTCTCCCCAGATGTTTAGTTTCACCATATCCCATAAATTTATCTTGCTGTTATTTAATATAAAATAAAAGTGGAGTAATTAGGATGTTAGCAGAAGTTGTCTTTTTATGTTTGAAAAGCACCCAGCCACCAAGAACATTTGGAAATGTGATTCAGTCCCCTAGGCTCATCATTTGGATAAGGCTTAAAAGCCTTTGGTAGTTAGTTTGGTTTAGCTTTTGAGAGACTTTGTTTAATGATCAGGCATTACATTGATTAGGAACAAGTACATTGATAAGCTGAGGACAAGCACGGAGCTTACTCAGCCTCGTTCCATGAGAAGTTTGGATCAGGTCACGTGCTCTGTACATGGACAGTTAGACTGCCAGGAAGAATGTTGGTGTTTTTCCTGTCATGAGAAAAGGTTGATTCTTGCAAAGAGCCTTTTAAAATATGCATTTCTCATTATTTTTCAATCTCTTTTATTTAAAAGACTTCAAAGGTAAAATATGCATTGTAAGGGGCCCACTATTTAAAAGAATCCGGAGTTAACATTACCCTTTCCACAGGAGGCTTAAAACCAGTAAGTTTCTCAGGCCCTCATACCTGAGAGGTGGAGGAGTCAGGCCTTGAGTCCAAAGCCAACATGCTCAACATTTTCATTTTATTCTCTATACTGCCAAAATCATCAGGCTTTCTGTAATACTAATGTTATTTGTAATAGGAGACATTTTGGACAAGTCGACTGTCTGTCTCTGCAAATGAGGTCTATATTCAAGTTTCGTCTCTGAGGTTTTAGAGTCAAAGGAGAAGTGACAGAAAAAGCTGTCCCAGAAAGGGGAACAAGCAGACAGAGACTCTCTTGGATGTTGATGCTTGTTACCAGCCCTGGTATTGAGGGAACTTCGAAGAAAAAAGGAGTAAAGCTTACTCTTCTACCATAGTGCAAACAATAGGAACAGATCCTTTTAATCTACTGATACGAGAAATAATGCTCTGAATTCAAATTCTTTTAACCTATATGTCCTGAAAATGAATACGGTTCTACCTAGAAATCACTCTTCCTTTCTGTCTCTAGAAATAAATTTAAAATCAAGAAAACGAAAAGTATCCTGAATGATAACTATGAGATAGGTGTTATACATTTCTTAAAAAGATTTATTATTTATTTTATGTATGTGTGTACACTGTAGCTGTCTTCAGACACACCAGAAGAGGGCATAGGATCCCATTACAGATGGTTGTGAGCCACCATGTGGTTGCTGGGATTTGAACTCAGGACCTCTGGAAGAGAAAGAAGTCAGTGCTCTTAACCGCTGAGCCCTCTCTCTAGCCTTGTGTCACTTAATTTTATATATGCCTGACTCCTATGTCGCATTTCTCTGGGCTGTTCTTATAGATCCTTCTGTTTTTCCATCCTCGTATTTAGCCTTCTCTCCTAATGAACCTGGGTAGATTTTGCCACCTCTGCTTCCTATCAGACATCGTAGGACCTTTTATCAGACATTCCTAGCTTAAACACTCCAACCTTAGCCCCATCCTTAAAAGTGCTGTAGACAGTATCATCTGCATGAAGGATCTGACCACTATCACTCTGCTAAGGATGCTTTCCTCCCGATCGGAGAGCCGTCTATTAATCCACACCAACCTAGACTGTTCTCAAGCGCAGCAGACGCCAGAGTGCACCGTATCACAATGGACGGTCCAAAATCAAAACAAAGGGAACATTTGGTCTTCTAAGACCGGCACACTAGATAACGTCACCATCCTAACCATATTTACAGTGAATAGTAACAATAGGAAGTTTTAGGAACAAACGTACAATGTTGCCAAGAGATCTCTTGGCATCTACACCAAAAAGAAAGTCAGAGAGCATAAGCAACTTGCCTGAAGCCACACAGAAGATAAGTATTCAAGAACGTTTGACCGCAAGTAACCTGGTTCCAGAGTACCCTGCTTGCTTTTGCACCCAGCCTTCTTTCAGAGGAACTCCTGTTTGGTATTCTGAACGTTCCGCGTTCCCCCCATTTCTCCCATCTTCCCCTTCTACTGTAAGTCATCAGGTTTTTGTCTCAGTCCTCTAGATATTGCGATAGAGTTTGTGACTTCTGGGAAAATACCACAGACTAAGTCCAACTATAATTAAAGGATTTATTGATTGATTAACTGCTAGCAGGATGAACATTCTTTGAGCCAATTTTGAGATTGCCACCAAGGAGGGGTATGTAGAAGACTTTCAAAAGGGGAAAAACCACATGAAGACCTTCAGTGTCTATGCAAGCATACAAAACCTGTTCTTCTCTGCCAAGTTATGTGGTTGAGGCAACACAAAACAACCTCTGGGTATCTGTGTAAGCAAGTTACAGAAGCAAAAAAGAAAGCAGTTAGTTATATGTAACAAGTAGATAGTTATGGCTGTACATTTTTCCGTGGGTGCCACTAAGTCAGGGTTACTGGGAACTTATCTTTCAGGAACTCGAGTCAGAGACAAACAACTGGTAGGTAGCAAGATGGAGGCCTAGCATAAATGGAGCGTCTTTAGTCATAACATTATCTTTTCAGCCAAATAGTCTTGCTTCGTGTCCTTGCTCCTCTTTAGTGGGCTAAATTACTTAAATCATTTTCTGTGGTGCTCCATTGTCTCTTCTGCTTCCTGTAGATCTTATGTCACACTGCTGCCATTGCAATAATAATGATAACAACAACAACAACAACAATAATAATATGACCATATTGCTTCCCTGTGCATACTTTTTAATGCTCTTCTTTCTATTTCTGCTAAAATAAAAAAAAATTTACTCACTCAGAATATCTTATTAAATGGTTAATTTTCTGGACCTCACAGTCTACAGCAACACTAAAAGAGCTCTCTCCTCTGAGAATCCCTCTTAGTCTCTTGGGAGGAGGAGTGTTTTCCTTCTCCTTCTCCTCCCTTTGTCCTTTCTACATATCTCTGTGATAGGCTCTACTTAATACACGGTATTGTAAACCTCTGATATAATTCTTTCCACAGTCTGTAGACTCTGAAAACAAAGACAATCTTCTCTTTGTGTTTTACCAACCAGTATATTGCCTAGCACAGGGGAGTACATTTTAAGTAAATATGGAAAGATTTAAGGCATTCCCTAAGTCAATGGTTGTCCTACTGTGGCGTGCTGACACTGTAGGAAAGATGTTGAATTCAATTTAAATCTTATGGCTTAAAAATAAATATAAGAAAAATAAATATTTCTTAAAAAGAAATATACTGATAGGGAAAGGGCATAAAATGGGAGTAACTGGGTTCTTCTCCCTTCCCTTTCTTGTATCCTTTTACACAGATCTCTTAAAGACTGTTGTCTTTGTCTCAAGAAATGTTGATTATTTAATTTTTCTTTTTCAAAACAATGTTTTTTTTGTTAATTCTTTGAGAACTCATGCAGTGTATTTCAATCACGTCCATTCTCTCCTCCAAACTTTTCCCAGATACCTGTTCCCCAACTTCATGCTCTCTCTCTTTCTCTGTCTCCAGCTCTTTCTCTCTGCCCTCCCTCCCTCCCTCCCCCCTCCCTCCCTCCATCTCTTCCTTCCTTCCTTCCTTCCTTCCTTCCTTCCTTCCTTCCTTCCTTCCTTCCTCCTTCCTTTTCGCTCACTTTTCAACCCGCTAAGTCCAATTGTATTGGCTGACCATCCCTGGGTGTGATGCCTGCCCTGGAGTGTCAAATAATGTTAATTTTTTGTCCAACCAGCACTAACAAGATGGATAGCGCATAGAAAAATTCAAATGCCTTCTCTTAAAAGGATAGAGAATATGGAAATCCTCCCTTTTATAAATACCCTACCCTTAAGTAAAACATTCATAGGGGCATTATATTAAGCCTTAGGTTCTTAAACTCTATCGTTGGAACCTGCAGGCTTGGGAATTAGTCCAATATATTCTTTTATTGATCATGCCTTCTTTATCCTATACATTTTTTGTCACTTATCTTTAAAAAGGCAAGGAGAGATCCCACAGGTTTTCTCTGATTTCTTAAGGGTGAATTGCCTCTCACCAGTGTAAAACTAAACATTGATGTATTCATTTCAAAGAACAAAAAACAAAATAAACTTTATTCCCTTATCTCACCACAGTAAGATATTTTCTAGAAACTACTTGTAGGTATAAAGTAGTTTCTAAATTCAGGAGCTTTCATTACTTATTACTGTTACCAGGCAAGAACTATTCGTTAAAAGCAATATTCATTAATGGATGCTACGAAAGCCTGTTATAGGTTGAGTTGTATTATTATATCAACACGTATATAGGTTATTTATTGCTACCAAATGCCTTTATAGATGATGCCTTTATAGATGCCTGTAGTGACTGCAAGCTACTGGAATTGTTACCCACGTGACTGGCAAGGCAGCAGGTGGAATACTGGTCTGCACACCGTGTTGCTCACATTCTAGCCTGCATGGCTGATATGGCCTGACTGTTTGCGACATGGAAAGTCAAGCACAAGAGAAGAAGCAAACTCAGAGTGCGTCACTTAGCCCGTAAGAGCCACAGCTAATGAGAAGGGATGTGGGAGTGCTTAGCTTGTACCTAGAGTTTTTGTCCCCAACCACGAAAACCTGAAGCTGCCATAGAGGCACCTGATGTTTGAACCAGAATGTTTTGGATGGCAGAAGAAAGATGAATAGTCCCAACAATTATGGAGACTGGATGGCAGCACTGGTACTAAGGTCTACATATGGAAGCCTAGCTTTATTGCACTCCCAAGAAGAGTTGAGTTGCATGGAGAATGAAAAATAGAAATTCCCGGATCCTCTTTATACTAGAAAGATTAATAACTCATCTGGAGATTCTCCCCAACATGCCTCAGGCACAGGGACATAGCATTCTATCATTGGTTATACATTTGTAACTCGGCTTCCTGGATTGTGCTGTCTTCCTGCTAGAAACCCTTCTCCATGAATAATGGCAGCCAGGTACTCCCAAGGAAGTCTCAAGCATAGTGTCTATGTTCTCTTCAACAATCTACAGAGAGGATCCACCACAGAAGATCTAGTGATACTTTGTCTGCTTCTCCCTCTCCACCCTTTCCCACATCCCATGTCTTACTCCCAAATGATAGCTCCAGATTCCATTTAGAACTTCTGACTTCGTTTTTCTTCAGTGTAAAAGAATGATGATCCAGTTACTAAAGGACCACTACGAAGGCAGTTCTTCCTAAAATGTTTAAGACTATATGCATGAAAGACCCAGGGCCTTCCTTGGTAGGTATCAAAAATGTGACACAATTTGTGGTAATTGTACTAAGTTGAGGACCAAGTATAATCGCTTTTGCAGCCTTTACTATATAAATGTCATTTCCACATCTGCCAGCAAGGCTCCATTCTTGGTGCTTTTAGTACCTGTAACTCACTTTTGCTTAGGGAAAGAAAGCTTATTGCGTTTTCAGTACATGAAGGTTAAGTGAGATATTACTTCTGGCTTTAGTGATAAATTCCATTTTCATCAGAAGCCTGATCGTATGTAGAGTAGACACTCTCCTTTGCAGGACAATTGGAACCACATGGAGAGTGCTGAGAGTTTAAAAATGGTGGCATCTGGGTATCATCTCTATTAATATCATGTTTTTCTAAAGGTGGTATCCAGGACTAGATTCACTGCCTGTGTGCTCTCTCTGTCTGTCTGTCTCTCCTCTCCTTTCTCCTCCCCTCCCCTCCCTTCCTCTTCCCTTTTCCCTCCCTCCCCTCCCCTTCCTCCCCCTCTTGTATGTCTCTCTCTCTTTATCTCTTTCTCTGTCTCTTTCCATTTCTTTCCTTACTCTCTCTCTCTTTCCTGCTGTTGACACAGGTACATTATGTAATGTTGGGGGGCACTGGGCCCACTTACAATTATGCTACATTTGGCTTATATTAATTATGGTTCAAGACGTGGTGACTGGCACATTGCCACACTTCTGGACAACGTCTAGTTCAGGAAAAGAGCTGCCCTCTACACACAGGGGCAGGGGTTTACAACATGGCAGAGTAGTCATTTATCATTTTTACATAGTAAAGACAATAAAAATAACTATGTGGTTCAGTAAGTTAGCCTGGGAACTGCTACATGTGTGGACCTCATGAAAAGATGACTCCCCTCATGCTGGGACTGATGACAGTAAGGATAATACACAGAGATGGCTTCCAGGGACCCTCAGCCTTGAAGATGAAGCCAACACAACAAAGGTCAGAACAGGGAGAAACAGCCTTGGAGATACACTGTCTTTTTATTTGCCTGCAGGCACTTTTTTGTTTGCTTATCCTGGTTTGCTTTCTTCTGATTGTTAGTGACACATTTTAGTGCTATCACAAACTAAGTGTGTTAGACAAATTGTTTCTAATCTTATGAAGCCCAGAGGGATAAATATTGTACTCTATAGCCACATAAGGTACAGACTTTGTGGCTCAGAACCATTGCTTTGTTGCCTCCAATTCTAGCATTGCTAAGACAGATTCCAACATGAGCCAGGATTCAGTCTGTGCTAATCTGTCTCTGTCTCTGTCTTTGTCTCTGTCTCTGTCTCTGTCTCTGTCTCTGTCTCTGTCTTTGTCTCTGTCTCTCTCTCTCTCTCTCTCTCTCTGTGTGTGTGTGTGTGTTAGTGTGTGTGTGTGTGTGTGTGTGTGTGTGTGTGTAAAAACACAACCTGAGTGAGCATACATAGGCTCTGAGGTTTTCCTGATCCCTCAGGCTCCTTTTCCTCATAACAGCTTGTGTATATGGTTTGTTGGATAAAGCCCACTCTGTGTGGCCAAAGCCAGAAGAAAGCTGTGATGGTGGAGAGACTACATGTACCCTGGGCCATTGTCCTTTCTCCAGAGGGACTCTTACAGATTGTTGGAATATCTCATGGTGGGAGAAGGAGGGCTCCAAGATTTAATCCTGGCCTGAGAACCTGTGATGAATTTACCAGTTAGCAGTTATGGTACAGGAGAAAGGACTTGAGTGAGACTCAGTGGTCAATAAAGGAGACAAAAAGCATGTGCCAGACTCAGTAACCGGTACTAAGGACCCTAAAGTCTCCTTTATTTTACTTGGTCCCTTCTCTCTGAACGCTGCCCTCTTTCAGATTACGCACATCTCTTACCCTAACTACTCTCAGGTCAGAGCACAGTTGCCGATGTTAACTGACTCCCCATTCTGAGTCCAATGGAGCAATTCCTGACTCTTCTAACTTTTCTCTTCCCACCAGATGCAACTCTATTCTTACCGACCACCAGCCTCAGAAGCAGGGTTCCATCCTGCCTCTCTCTCTGGGGTGGGGGCGACTCAATTGTGTAGCTGGGGCAGGGCTTGAATTTCTGATTCCCCTCTTTCTTCCACCTGAGGGCTGAAACACACTCATGTACCATAACACTCAGTAGGTCATTCAATGCTGGGCATGGGACCTAAAGCTGTGTTTATGTTGGGCATGCCTCCTACTAATTGATATATAGACCCGAACCCCCATCTTATCTTTTTTTTTCTTTTTTTCATCTTTATTGAATTGGATATTTCTGATTTACATTTCATTGTTATTATCTTTCCCAGTTTCCAGGCCAACATCCCCTAACCCCTCCAACTCCCCTTCTATATGGGTGTTCCCCTTCCCATCCTTCTCCCATTATCACCCTCCCCCCAAGAATCCCAATCACTGGGGGTCCAGCCTTGGCAGGACCAAGGGCTTCCCCTTCCACTGGTGCCCTTACTAGGATATTCATTGCTACCTATGAGGTCAGAGTCCAGGGTCAGTCCATGTATAGTCTTTGGGTAGTAGCTTAGTCCCTGGAAGCTCTGGTTGCTTGGCATTGTTGTTCATATGGGGTCTCGAGCCCCTTCAAGCTCTGTCAGTCCTTTCTCTGATTCCTTCAACGGGGGTCCCATTCTCAGTTCAGTGGTTTGCTGCTGGCATTTGCCTATGTATTTGCCATGTTCTGGCTGTGTCTCTCAGGAGAGATCTACATCCGGTTCCTGTCAGCCTGCACTTCTTTGTTTTATCCATCTGATCTACTTTGGTGGCTGTATATGTATGGGCCACATGTGGGGCAGGCTCTGAATGGGTGTTCCTTTAGCCTCTGTTCTAAACTTTGCCTCTCTATTCCCTCCCAAGGGTATTTTTGTTCCCCTTTTAAAGAAGGTGTGAAGCATTCACATTTTGGTCATCCTTTTTGAATTCATGTGTTCTGTGTATCTAGGGTAATTTGAGCATTTGGGCTAATAGCCACTTATCAATGAGTGCATACCATGTATGTCTTTCTGTGATTGGGTTAGCTCACTCAGGATGATATTTTCCAGTTCCAGCCATTTGCCTACGAATTTCATAAAGTCGTTGTTTTTGATAGCTGAGTAATATTCCATTGTGTAGATGTACCACATTTTCTGTATCCATTCCTCTGTTGAAGGGCATCTGGGTTCTTTCCAGCTTCTGGCTATTATAAATAAGGCTGCAATGAACATAGTGGAGCACGTGTCTTTTTTATATGTTGGGGCATCTTTTGGGTATATGCCCAAGAGAGGTATAGCTGGATCCTCAGGTTGCCGGAGTTTTTGATTTTAGCCATTCTGACTGGTGTGAGGTAGAATCTCAGGGTTGTTTTGATTTGCATTTCCCTTATGACTAAAGATGTTGAACATTTCTTTAGGTGCTTCTCAGCCATTCGATATTCCCCAGCTGTGATTTCTTTGTGTAGCTCTGAACCCCATTTTTAATAGGGTTATTTGTCTCCCTGCAGTCTAACTTTGTGAGTTCTTTGTATATTTTGGATATGAGCCCTCTATCAGTTGTAGGATTAACAAAGATCTTTTCTCAATCTATTGGTTGTTGTTTTGTCCTAAGGACAGTGTCCTTTGCCTTACAGAAGCTTTGCAGTTTTATGAGATCCCATTTGTCGATTCTTGATCTTAGAGCATAAGCCATTGGTGTTTTGTTCAGGAAATTTTCTCCAGTACCCATGTGTTTGAGACTCTTCCTCACTTTTTCTTCTATTGGTTTGAGTGTATCTGGTTTGATGTGGAGGTTCTTGATCCACTTGGACTTAAGCTTTGTACAGGGTGATAAGCATGGGTCAATCTGCATTCTTCTACGTGCTGACCTCCAGTTGAACCGGCACCATTTGCTGAAAATGATACCTTTTTTCCATTGGAAGGTTTTGGCTCCTTTGTCAAAAATCAAGTGTCCATAGGTATGTGGATTCATTTCTGGGTTATCTGTCTGTCTCTGTACCAATACCATACAGTTTTTTTTTATCACTATTGCTCTGTAATACTGCTTGAGTTCAGGGATAGTGATTCCCCTGGAAGTCCTTTTATCATTGAGGACAGTTTTAGCTATCCTCGGTTTTTTTGTTAGTCCAGATGAATTTGCAAATTGTTCTGTCTAACTCTATGAAGAATTGGATTGAAATTTTGATGCTATTGCATCGAATCTGTAGATCACTTTTGGTAAAATGGCCATTTTTACTATGTTAATCCTGCCAATCCATGAGCATGGGAGAGCTTTCCATCTTCTGAGATCTTCTTCAGTTTCTTTCTTCAGAGGCTTGAAGTTCTTATTGTACAGATCTTTCACTTGCTTGGTTAAAGTCACACCGAGGTATTTTATATTATTTGGGACTGTTATGAAGGGTGTCGTTCCCCTAATTTCTTTTTCAGCTTGTTTCTCTTTTGTGTAGAGGAAGGCTACTCATTTATTTGAATTAATTTTATACCAAGCCACTTTGCTGAAGATGTTTATCAGGTTTAGTAGTTCTCTGGTGGAACTTTTGGGATCACTTAAATATAATATCATAGCATCTGCAAACAATGATATTTTGATTTCTTCCTTTCCAATCTGTATCCCTTTGATCTCCTTTTGTTGTCTGATTGCTCTGGCTAGAACTTCAAGAACTATATTTAATAAGTAGGGAGAGAGTGGGCAACCTTGTCTAGTCCCTGATTTTAGTGGGATTGCTTCGAGTTTCTCTCCATTTATTTTAATATTAGCTACTGGTTTGCTGTATATGGCTTTTACTATGTTTAGTATGGGCCTTGAATTCCTGGTATTTCCAGGACTTTTATCATGAAGGTGTGTTGAATTTTGTCAAATTCTTTCTCAGCATGCAATGAAATGATCACGTGGTTTTTTATCTTTCAGTTTGTTTATATAGTGGATTACGTTGATGGTTTTCCATATATTAAACCATCCCTACATGCTTAGGATGAAGCCTACTTGATCGTGATGGATGATTGTTTTCATGTGTTCTTAGATTCGGTTTGCCAGAATTTTATCAAGTGTTTTTACATCAATATTCATAAGGGAAATTGGTCTGAAGTTCTCTTTCTTTGTTGGGTCTTTGTGTGGTTTAGGTATAAGACTAATTGTAGCTTCATAGAAGGAATTAGGTGGCACTCCATCTATTTCAATTTTGTGGAATAGTTTGGATAATATTGGTATGAGGCCTTCTATGAAGGTCTGATAGAATTCTGCACTGAAGTATCTGGACCTGGGCTCTTGCTGGTTGGATGACTTTTAATGACTGCTTCTATTTCTTTAGGTGTTATGGAGTTGTTTAAATGGTTTATTTGTTCCTAATTTAACTTCGGTACCTGGTATCTGTCTAGAAATTGTCCATTTCATCCAGATTTTCAAGTTTTGTTGAATATAGGCTTTTATAGTAAGATCTGATGATTTTTCGAATTTCCTCTGAATCTGTAGTTATGTCTCCCTTTTTATTTCTGATTTTGTTAATTTGGACGCACTCTCTGTGTCCTCTCGTTAGTCTGGCTAAGGGTTTATCTATCTTGTTGATTTTCTCAAAGAACCAACTTTTGGTTCTGTTGATTCTTTCTATGGTCCTTTTTGTTTCTACTTGGTTGATTTCAGCCCTGAGTTTGATTATTTCCTGCCTTCTACTCCTCCTGGGTGTATTTGCTTCTTTTTGTTCTAGAGCTTTTAGGTGTGCTGTCAAGCTGCTGACATATGCTCTCTCCTGTTTATTTCTGCAGGCACTCAGCGCTATGAGTTTTCCTCTTTGCACAGCTTTTATTGTGTCCCATAAGTTTGGGTATGTTGTCATTGAATTAAATTGTCATTGTCATTAAATTCTAAGAAGTCTGTAATTTCTTTATTTCTTCCTTGACCAGGTTATCATTGAGTAGAGCATTGTTCAACTTCCATGTACATGTTTGCGTTCTTTCCTTATTGTTATTGAAGACCAGCTTTAGCCCGTGGTGATCTCATAGGATGCATGGGATTATTTCTATCTTTCTGTATCTGTTGAGGCCTGTTTTTTGCCCCATTATATGGTCAATATTGGAGAAAGTATCATGAGGTGTTGACAAGAAGGTATATCCTTTTGCTTTAGGATAGAATGTTCTATAAATATCCGTTAAGTCCATTTGGCTCATGACTTCTCTTAGTCTATGTCTCTGTTTAATTTCTGTTTCCATGATCTGTCCATTGATGAGAGTGGGGTGTTGAAATCTCCTACTATTATTGTGTGAGGTGCAATGTGTGTTTTGAGCTTTAGTAAAGTTTCTTTTATGTATGTAGGTGCCCTTGCATTTGGAGCATAGATATTTAGGATTGAGACTTCACCTTGGAGGATTTTTCCTTTGTTGAATATGAAGTGTCCTTCCTTATTCTTTTGATGACTTTTGGTTGAAAATCGATTTTATTAGATATTAGAATGGCTACTCCAGCTTCCTTCTTCAGACCATTTGGTTGGAAAGTTGTTTTTTAGCCTTTTACTCTGAGTTAGTGTCTGTCTTTGTTTCTGAGGTGTGTGTTTCCTGTAGGCAGCAAAATGCTGGGTCCTCATTACATGTCCAGTTTGTTAATCTGTGCCTTTTATTGTTATTGAGTCCATTAGTGTTGAGAGATATTAAGGAATCATGATTGTTGCTTCCTGTTATCTTCGTATTTGGAGGTGAGATTATGTTTGTGAGATTGTGTTCTCTTTGTTTTGTTGCAAAACGATTACTTTCTTGGTTTTTTCAGGGTGTTGCTTGCCTCCTTGTGTTGGGCTTTACCATTTATTATCCTTTGTAGGGCTGGATTTGTAGAAAGATATTGTGTAAATTTGGTTTTGTCATGGAATATCTTGGTTTCTCCATCTATGTTAATTGAGAGTTTTGCTGGATACAGTAACCTGGGCTGGCATTTGCATTCTCTTAGGGTCTGTATGACATCTGTTCAGGATCTTCTGTCTTTCATAATCTCTGTTGAGATGTATGGTCTAATTCTGATATGTCTGCCTTTATATGTTACTTGTCCTTTTTCCCTTACTGCTTTTAATATTTTTTCTTTGTTTTGTGCATTTGGTGTTTTGACTATTATGTGATGGGAGGATTTTCTTTTCTCGTCCAATCTATTTGGAGTTCTGTAGGCTTCTTGTATGTTTATGGGCATCTCTTTCTTTAGGTTAGGGAAGATTTCTTCTATGATTTTGTTGAAGATATTTAGTGGTCCTTTGAGTTGGGTTTCTTCACTCTCTTCTATACCTATTATCCTTAGGTTTGATCTTCTCATTGTGTCTTGCATTTCCTGTATCTTTTGAGCCAGTAGCTCTTTCTGGTTTAGATTATCTTTGACAGTTGAGTCAATGATTTCTATGGAATCTTCTGCCCCTGAGATTCTCTCTTCTATTGTATTCTGTTGGTGATGCTTGTATCTATGGCTCATTGTCTCTTCCTTTGGTTTTCTATATCTACGGTTGTCTCCCTTTGTGCTTTATTTTTCTCTTTCCATTTTCAATTCCTTCACCTGTCTGTTCGTGTTTTCTTGTCGTTCTTTCAGGGATTTTTGTGTTTCCTCTTTAAGGGCTTCTACTTGTTTACTTGTGTTTTCCTGCATTTCTCTAAGGGAGTTCTTTAGACCTTTCTTAAAGTCCTTCATCATCATGATCAAATCTGATTTTAAATCTAGATCTTGCTTTTCTGGTGTGTTTGGATATTCAGTGTTTGCTTTGGTGGGAGAATTGGGCTCTGATGATGCCATCTAGTTTTGGTTTCTGTTGGTTGGGTTCCTGCGTTTGCCTCTTGTCATCAGGTTGTCTCTTGTGGTACTTTGTTTTGCTATTCCTGACAGTGGCTTGATCGTCCTATAGGCCTGTGTGTCAGGAGTGCTGTAGACCTGTTTTCCTTTTTTCTTTCAGCCAGCTATGGGAACAGAGTGTTCTACTTTCTGTCTCTCGGCTGTTCCTTTGAGCTGGAACCAGAAGGGCCTGCCCCTGCTTCTCCTGGGTCCCTGTGCACAGGGGGCCCAGATGGCACTAGGTGTTTTCCTTTAGAGTCAGTAATGTGGGCAGAGAGTAGTCTCTCGTTTCCCAGGCGTGTCTGCCCCTCTGAAGTCTAGCTCTCCCTCCCATGGGATTTGGGTGCAGGGAGCTGTTTGACCATGCCCATTCAGATCTGAGCGCATTCTGGACTGCAGGGCCCCTGCAGCTTGACTGCCCCTCTCTTCCTGTGCCCAGAGGCCCTATGCAGTTTCCTCTTGGGCCAGGGATGTGGGCAAAGGTGGGCAGAAGTGGCAGTCTCTCCTGCCCTGACGTTTCAGGTTTGCCCACACTTCTGGGCTATCAGCTCTCTCTTCCAAGGGGTTTAGGAGCAGGGAGCTGTGGGCTGGGATTAGCGAGGTTTGGGTGCTGGGCACCCCCATCTTATCTTAGCATCCATTTTTTTCTAAACACAAGGCAGAGTGGTGTCACTTCTCCTGACTTTATACTTGACTATGTTTTATGTACTGTCTGCACCTTCTGTTTTCAGGAGCTGATCTATTTTTGTGGCTTGAGGTCTCTTTTCTGCTAGTACATTATAGATGTACATTTACAGTTCAATATATTTTTTCTTCCTCAAACTAGACATTTTATCCAATGGTTTGTTGACCACTATGTCAATGTTTTTCAGAGACATACTTAAACTGAGAGCATCATTTTCTTTTCTCAATCCAGTCCCTATCCTCCATTTTTTTCTTACAGTGAAAGCCACGCACCCCACCCCCATCTGCCCAGTTGTCAGTGCCAAAAACCTGGAAATTAATTTACTTTTCCTCTCATCAGCCATATTCTATTAACCACATTTTGAAAATTCCTCCTCACAAACAGTACCGAATGTATTTTCGGCAACTACCTTGTCAGTAGACATATAACTAATCTTCACCAAATACTCAAAATATGACCCATGAAATAAACCTTCAATGAATATTATATTGATTTTTTTCTTTTATTGGATTTTTAATTTACATTTTAAAAGTTGTCCCCTTTCTTGGTTTCCCCTCCAGAAACCCATTATCCCATCACCCTTACCCCTGCTTCTGTGAGGGTGCTCCCTCACCCACATATCCTCTCCCTCCCACTTCCCTGCCCTGACATTCCCCTACACTGGGACACTGAGCCTTGACAGGACCAAGGGTCTCTCCTCCCATTGATGCCTGACAAGGCCATTCTCTGTTGAATTCTTAAGAATTCAACAATCAGTTATGCAGTTTTGTACAGCAGAAGGAATACTTAAATGCAGATCTCTCTGATACCCAAGCCCATCCTTCTACCCTCAGAACCCCACATTCCTTCTTGTCCTGTTTGAGTGTCTTATCACTTCTTGTTTGGCTATTATCTTTTCAAATTCAAAATAATTTTGGGAACATGGAGAAGCTCTTGGTCTACTACCATTTCTAATATTTAAGTTCCTGGGTCTATTAATCCTGAGGATTCTGGAACATGGTAATTCTTTATTGAGATCTCAAGGGTATAGGAAATTACCTCATAACATGTTGTGACTTATATAACCTTTTCACTAATGAGGACCACTGACTTTGATTCAATAGTTTTCTGTGAAGAAAAGTGTGTGTGTTTGTTGGAATTGTTTTTACACATTCGTGGCTCTCAACTATGTGTAAATTTCCTCTGGGAAACCTACTTATAATGCTATTTAATCACAAGCCTGTTGATAGTGTGAACCAGACAGCTGTCTATGCTCTGTCTTGCTGATAATCAAGCTAAGACCACCACAAACTAGTTGCCAGATGGAAATACCATTCACCATTACCCACATGGTTTGGATTTAAATTTTGTCCAAATCTTGGAAGTAGTCACCATGACCTAATTTTTTTTCAAAAGTGCTAAAATATGCCTCACCAAGGTTCTTCATTCATTTCTATTAAAAATATTTGACTGATTATACAACCTTTTGCTATGATCTTGGAAAGACAGAAAAGTCTTACAGCAATCTATTCCACAAGGGGCTTATTATTTTTTCTCTCCTCAGAAATGTGTACAGAGTGTATGAGAATATGATCTTGTTATTACAACCTTGAAGATATCATTCTCCTGTGGGCTTTTGTAAGGGTGGGAACCTTTTCTTAATGAAGGTTGGTAGAGTATTGGTTTCAGATGATTTTTACCTTGAATAGGTTATAAAATCTAGGGACCTGCCCCAAATAATTTGTTTTTATTCAAGAGCACGAAAACTAGTACTATCTCATCTACGTAATGTAACATAGCATTAAATGAATGATTGGTGGTAAAAATTGGGGGATCAAAATATCTATTACGATGCTACCAAGGTTTTGTTTGATACAGACACATGGCATTAAAACACAGGTCCCTATTCATCACCTTTCCTTTAGAGGGACTCTCTAAATGCTCTGTCTACAAGGGGAGTTTAGAGAATAATAACTGCTTAGTTAGATAAGTTAGCAGAGAGAGCACAGCTCTGACTACACTAGAGAGGACAGATCTGACAGCTAGGGTCTGAAGGTGCTGTGGGAAATGTGAGGCAAGCATGTTGAGTTTACTCTTAGGTGAGATCTAATCTGTTCACCATGCTCAATATATGATTAAATGGTAGAAGAGAGAAAAAACTCCTAGCATGTGCATCACCTTCTCTTCTCAGGAAAGGTGTCTTCTTTAGTTGGTTCAACTTATATTTCTCTAATTAGCAGCACTCCTCTTGAGAGGGGAAGGGGAAGCTAATGGAAAAAAGGGATCTAGGGACTTCTGTTCTACACCTTGCGCTGAATTCATGTCACTGTTTTGTGAAAACAGAGCTGTAGATGGAAGTTCCCAGAGGGATGCTGCCCCTTCAACCAAACTGCTACAAAGCTGATTAACCAATCAGAACTTTAGTAGTGCAGTTTGTAACGTTGCAGGTGCAGAGCCATATTTTCTTGGGCCCTCTAAATAGCCACTCACCTGACCTGTACCTGACCTAACTGCTTTGTGACCATTAGGTAAATCATTTGCTATGTAGTGCACGAGTTTGCCTTTGTAATGTAGTAACTTAGCAGATCATTATGGCCCCCCAATCTAAGAGCTAAAAGTGTCAGCCAATAGCTCTGAGATTCTCGCTGCTTTACTACAGCCCACCTCCCCAGTGTTCCAGCCATTGTTTTTCAAGTGTCATGATTTATAGCTTTCTTTGCTTTTTGTTTTTTTGTTTTTGACTATAAAAACTTCATGGAATAGCTAAGACACTGGGAGTAACCCAAATCTGTGTTCCTAGGCCACACCCACTCATACTTAGCTCCAGAATAAACCAACTCTTTGAGGTGACAGTTGTGTTTTTATACTGATAGAACTTTGACCTAAGACCGGTGTCAGGGTCAGGAATGCTGTTTAAGACCAACTCAGTCACCTGGATTTGGGAGTGTAAAGTTTATCATCTGAATGTCAGCTGTGGGGCTAAACAGAAAGAGTAAAACTGTCACTGTCAGAGCAACTTGAGATCTGAACCTGTCTAAGACTCCATGATAAATGGGTTTGAGTTACAGGTTAGAGAACTAGCTGGGTTGACACATCTGAGAGTCTGTTCTGGGTTTCTAGGTCATTGTGCAGCTAGGCCTTGGTGCTTGTGTGAGGCTTTTATGTGCTAGTGGGTGTCCATCCTGCCCTCTCTTAGATGTTACAGTGTGGGAAAAAGGCACCAGCTCAGAGGGCAGAAGCACTCCATGTCTAACTGGGCAGTGGCAAGCTATTGGCACCATGCACTTCTCTGATTTGGTACTTCCTTGTCTTCACAAGGGCCTTAGTGTTTGGTATAGAATACTTATCCACTTGAATCACACAAGCTACCTAATCCCCTTTGGGAGCAGCTAGATTATCCTTAGGAAATTAACCCCTTCCAAGTCATAGAGCTATGTGTAATCTATTCCCCAAGAGAAAATTAAACCACACTCAGCAAAGAAGTTATTGCATTAAATGTGTGGTCTCATCATGTGTGCTATAGAATTCTTTCTATGAAGAGATCACTTTACCCTACTCCATGGCAATAATTCAGTTATGAGCATGACAATATAGGAGGCATTACTCTACAAATACTAAAGAGTAAAAGGTGCAGTTCTGGGGAGATAAATCAGTTGGTAAAGTACTTGCTGTGTGCTTGAGTTCATATCTCCAGTACACAAGTAATAAGATAGAGTATATGACTGTAATCCCAGCAATGACAAGATAGAGGCAAGAGGAACCCCATAGGCTGCTGAACAGATGGTGTAGTGGAACCAGTGATCTCTACATTGAGTAAGAGACCCTGGGGTAAACATATGACATCAGTTTCTGACCTCACATGCACCCATGTATATATGGGTGCACACATGTGGACACATGGTTCTGACCTTGTACCCCGCAATCCCCCACAAAATACACACATGAGGTAAAATTATCAAGGGGGACATTCTGTGATTTTTATTAGTCATTTTCAACAATAATTTATTCAGATTTAACGTTGTTTGCAAGAGCAGTTTTGCCACTCACTTGCCTTTGTGTTTTATTAGCATTAAATTGAATGCATACGGTATTTCAACTTTAATATGAAGTGATTAATTTTTATTATAATGCAATGCATTAGGTATAACAGATCCTGGATCCTATAACTGAAGATCCAGCAGGTAGTAGGAGCGGTAGTAGCAGATATGATCAAAATTCTTATAAATCATTCCTCCAGTGCCAGGGTTATTATTACTTTGTTTTAAGCTTGCCGTATGTATGGTCATGAGCTGGCCATTTTTATCCCTTCCACAGAGACTGGGCCCTTTGGTATTCTATTGAACTTGTGTTCAAACTATTCCTCTCTCCACTTAGATTATGCTTTGAAGAGGCAGATGCAATTCTTTTTTTTTTTCATCTTTATTAAATTGGGTATTTCTTTTTCTTTTTTTAAAATCTTTATTACATTGGGTATTTCTTATTTACATTTTGATTGTTATTCCCTTTCCCAGTTTCCAGGCCAACACCCCCTAACCATTCCCCCTCCCCTTCTCTATCGGTGTTCCCCTCCCCATCCTCCCCCCATTACTGCCCTACCCCCCAACAATCACATTAACTGGGTGTTCAGTCTTGGCAGGACCAAGGACTTCCCCTTCCCCTGGTGCTCTTACTAGGATATTCATTGCTACCTATGGGGTCAGAGTCCAGGGTCAGTCCATGTATAGTCTTAGGGTAGTGGCTTAGTCCCTGGAAGCTCTGGTTGCTTAGCATTGTTGTACATATGGGGTCTCAAGCTCTTTCAGTCCTTTCTCTGATTCAGAAACAATTCTTTATCCCATATCCATGACCATGGCTGCAGTTGCCTCTATTCTAACAGTGCAATCTGTGACATGCATCTCGTGTCTCCATTTTGTGTGAACCAGGTGATAACCACATCATAGTTGCTGTTTACTATGGTACCTCAGGATGCTTCTGAAGGATTAAACTCCATCCTGATAATATAATTTAAAGTATTCTATTTCTTATCATCCAGCTTGCTCACACAAGTGCATAATCTCTTGATTGGTCCTCTCTGAGGGAGGCCAACCATTCTTCCCCTGCTCTTGGTGATGAAATGCCCACATTACATTATATTTGTATTTCCATGATCAGTGTTTCTACTTTCTACTCTACATTTCTCCCAACTCCATGTTCTCCACTTTTTCTGTATCTTTGTCACATTTTCAAAGTTAAGATATTTTAATGGAACCTGAGTTAATAACACTATTTCTTTCCAACCCAACTTCCTTTAGTAATATATTGAGGTCCAGTGGCATTGCCATGATTGTAGTTTCATTGGAATTTGGCCAAGGGGTTTGTCAAATACTTACACTGGCAGAGCTAAAATAGAACTCACGTGGAACTCAGGGGAACATTGTCAAGTTACTAATTAATTAATGTTTATGATTTAGGCACTATTAAATGCATATGCCTTTGGTCAAGGAATTTCTTTTCAAGCCCTTTTTCATTTTAATTTTATTTAAATGAATTAAAGATTTATTTGCTTTTAAAAAATTTATGTGTATATATCAGTGTTCGCACAAGTTTATGCGCACCACTTGCGGGCAGTATCTAAAGAGACTAGAGAGAGTCAGATTTTCTAAAGTAGAGTACAGGCAGTTGTCATTCATCTGCTCTGGGAACTGAATCCCATTCCTCTGCAAGGACATCCCATGCTCTTAACTGCTGAGCCGTCTTTCAGTTTCCTTTGTTTATTCTTTTTCTTGGAAGATAATTTTGTAATTATATTTATGTACAGAAGACTTCGTGTACATTTTTAACCCAGTTTAGTGGCGAGTTCTTTAGCCTTTGCCTTTTCCAGCTTGGCAAGGCGAGGCACAGACTTAGGACCCAGAACATTGCCTCCTCAGTGGCGGTGGATCTCTTCATATCTGTCATGATAATTGGTCCTAATAGCTTCCATCAGCTTAGCCAGAGTAACCTTGTCTTCTGTGTTAACCTGTGTGCAGGCAACAGTGGTGCATGTCCTCCTGTGGACCAGGCGCCCCAGCCTGGCCTTTCCCTTGATGATGCAGTAGGGCACCTGTCCCGCGCGCGACTTTCCGCCGGCAAGAAGCACGCGAGACATAGAAATTCTTGCTATGAGTGATACTTTATTCCTATCTCATGGAGAAGCCCCGAGCGCCGGCTAGGCGCCTATTTAACCCTCGAGCACGCATCCACACCTGATTGGTTGCTTACTCATGATCTCATCAGGCACGCCCCGGAATGGGCAAAGACCTGGCAGGAAGGCACTCTTGCACATGCGCACAGTTAACTACCTGAAAGGGGGGGCCGGCTGGCGCGGCGAAGGTTGGAGCCATCTTGCAATGGCGGAGTCTATCCTGACCTACCACGTGGGGCGCAGTGGAAGACAGCGCCAACTAGTGGTGGCGAACGTATTGCGGCCCTCTACAGGCACCCCCACCTTTTGACACAAGGCAGGCAGGAAAACCACTGGCTCGATGGGGTCTACATCATGGGCAATCACCACCAGCTGAGCCTTCTCAGCTGGAGGAGAGAGCCCTTTGTTTATTCTTAATTGGGCTCTTTTCTTTTTTGTTCACATGCACACCTGTGTGTATGTGTGTGCCTGTATTTGTGCGTGTGATGCATGTGTATGGTATATGTGCATGTATGCTGGATGTGCATACTAAGGTCAGAGAACAATGTTGGATGTATTGATCTATCATTCTCAACCTTATTTCCCTGAGACAGGAATCTCACTAAACCACAACCATACTGAAATATAGCAATGTCCAGAGATTCCATACCCTCAACCCCTGGCCTTGGGTTATAAGGACCACTCTTGGCTTTTCACATGGATTCTGGGGAGTGACCACATGTCCTCATACACGCATGGCAAGTGCTCTCACCTGCTCAGTAATCTCCCTAGCCTAAGTTTTGCTTTCTTGATATTGAACTGAATTCCTTATGTATTTTGGATAATCAGCCTTTAGCCAATGTAGATTTTGCAAATATTTTCTCTCTCACAAGTTACTGTCCTTGGCGATGCAAAACTTTGATATAATCTCTTTCCCTCCCACTTTCCCTCTTCTTTGGGATCATGGACAGAACATTCAATGTCTAGAGCACCACACAAGGCTCTTCTGCTCTGCTCTGTTCTTGTAGTTTTGTAGTTTCGATCCTCAGATTTAAGGTAACTAAGTTTATATTGTAGCTTTATCTTTCTAGTGAGCTTCTTAAAATTTATAAAATTTAGGACTTACAAAACTTGAATCTTCACTCTAGTTCAATGTCACTTTATGTTAGACATAATTAAAAATAAACTCAGCTCTTCTTTGTCCTAGGTCCTTTCTTCTTGTCTACAATTTATAGAAGTCAGATCAGGCTTTCTGTTTGTTCTCTCTGGTCCCTTCCCCTGTTTCTCCTGGTTCCCACACCCTGTATTCTCAGGTCCATGACAGCCTATTATCAGGCTTTGAGGACATGTCTCCTTTACAGGAAACTGTTTCTATGGGTTTGCCACACACCTGTGCACCCAGATTCCTTCTAGGCCCTCTGATATTTGTTTTTCTGTATCTGACAATTCCTTACTCTTCAGTGTTAGATGCAAACCAGATTTTCTCCTTCAGCTTACCTATCTCTTCTCTCCAGGTGGCATCCAGGGCTGGTACTGTTTGTTCATTTGTCTTTTCTCATCTATGTATGTATGTATGTATGTATGTATGTATGTATGTATATATGTATATATGTTTGTATGTATGTGTATCATCTATCTATCTATCTATCTATCTATCTATCTATCTATCTATCTAATCTATTGTGGCTCTGGAACTCTCTACTGCCTTCCAGCTGGTAGCATTTGGTTATGTGACATGTGTCAAGAAGAAATTATTCTGTACCTTTCTCACAAGCCACAGAAATGATTTGTTTTTAGATGCATTTGCAACATGTTCCTATCTGGAATGCTGCCCCTTTCTCCACTGCCACCACCTGGATATTGGTGGGACTTTCCTAGCTTTCCATATACCACATATCCTCTATGGCAATGTCTGATAAAGGCAAAAGGAAGCCTTCCTTTAAAGAAAAATAGTCTCCTAATAACATTCATCAAATTCAGGGTGATAGCAAGATCATTTTGTAGTCTTCTTTGAATATGCTTAAATAGTATAGAATTTTTAAACTCATAATACAAAATCTCCCCTAATGGATGTATAAAAACACTAGTCTCCTTGTATTGTCATGGCAATCATGTAATCCTGAAACCTGTTTGTATGTGTCATGCATATCACAGATTCTACCTCCCGATCAATGGAGATAGTTTCAACTCAGACATTTTAACAGCTGTAAATAATTCCATAGCACAATTGTAACAAAATCCTACTCTTTATATAGTGATGCATATTTAGCTAATTGTTGTTTAATCATAACTTAACTTATTAGCACATAGTAGTAGGAATTGGCACCCAGGCCTCTATATGAAGTTGCACACGTATAGAGGGCTGTCTCTTACCTACATCTTGTCATTTCCTGTCACTGTGGGTAGTCTTTCCTCTTCCACTCCCAGACACTAGTTCCTACCAGCCAATGTTATTTGCCATGAGGGACAAGAAGTGACCCTGGCCTGGGTAGTTAGAAACTGTATCTTTCTAGATACAATGTTAATAATAATTTGCTCCTGTGGTACAGAGCATACTGCTTTAAGAGCTTTTATTATGCTTCAACAGTAAAAGATGTAAGTTTGTAAGTTTGGTCATCATTTTCTAACATGTCACTTTGAAGTTCTCACATTTTGCATTTAAAATTTTTTATTTTTGATACTATAAAATAATTACACCATTTACTCCCTCCAACCTCCCCCCACATATCCGCCCTACTCATTTTGTTAAAATTGTAGATGGAAGGCAGTGAGAATACAGTGGGTCACCCTGATGGTGACCTTTGTCCTCTAACCTCCATTTTTTGCTTCGTCATATAACCCTAATTTACATTGATATGGTAAAAAATTTAAAGTTTTAAATCAGAGAAAAATTATGCATCATCACTCTCTTTCTTTCAACTTCTCACATATTCTAGTCTATCATTTTCCCTGCAGGGTGCAGTCAGTTCTAATATGATTTGATTTTCCTCCTTTAACCACTTCCCTTAGGTTAGCTCTGGTCAGGGTTTGGGTGACTGCTGAGGCCTCCAGGAGGAGCAAACAAGAACCCACGGATGGAGCCGTAGATTCATTGTTGGCCAAGTCCAGGCTGTAGAGGTGAGCAGTAGGTAGAGGTAGAACTGTAGAACATTCTTTCTCAGGCCTGAGTAGACAGTTGAGCTCTGTACTGCTCAAGTTCCTCCCTGTCCAGGCCTAGCTATGGGATTGAGCTGACCGTTAAGATCATAGTCGTAGGAGGTCAAGGAGCTAGACATCCTCTGAGGAATCCCACATTTTTGTTAACCAAGCCCTTCTCTTTCTCTGGAAGCAACATACTCTAACTTTAAATGAGAGGTAATTTTCTCTCTGTCTCCTTTGGTTGACTGTGTCTCATGGGACATCAAAGAGAATGAAACTGACTACCTAAAGTACATACAATGGACTAATGATGCAGTCACATGCCTGGGATATTTTTTTTTTTCTGGTCAGCACTGAGGAAGTTGGAGGACAAGGAGCTTCTGAAGGTTCAAACTGTAATCCTCCAGAATCACAGACAGGGTCATAACACTTTCCCCATTCTTAAGACTCTGTGCCAATCAGAAGTACCATTTTCCTGCTCATGCGAACGTACTATGCAGTCTTGTATTCCAGAAACCAAAGAATTCTGTTTTGAACATTTTCCTTCTGTGTAAAGTTATCTCAGCTGTACTCTTTAACTATTCACACCTTATAATTTACCCTTTGTATTATCACTCAATAATCAGTGCAGGCCTTTTCACTTCTTAGGAGCCAACCATTTGTTTTAATGTTTAGTTATCTAATTAAGTGTATGATGATTATATTTATGTATAAACTATGCATGTGAGGCTAAAATGTCAGTTGTTAATTTTTCACTGTACAGTGTAGGAACACAATATCACACTTCTAATTGTAGCACAATTAAGAAGGGATTTAAAGCTACTTAAATGATAGTTTACCTAGCACTTGAAAGGCAGAGGCCAGTGGAGCTCTGTGATATCAAGACCAGCCTGGTCTACATAGTGAGTTTCAGAACAGCCAGGGAACTGTGGAGTGATCCTGTCTCACCAATCAATCAGCCAGTAAAACAAACAAACAAAGAAACAAACAAACAAACAAACAAACGAGAGACAGGTCAATTAGTAAACTCCTCTATTCAAGCATGAGGTCCTAGATTCAATCTCTAACATCCATGTTTTAGTGTGGGCTTGGAATAGCAGAGGCAGAATAGGCGTAAGGAATCAGTAAATTCTCCATGCGAAGTACTGTATCAAATATTAAAGTCCAAAAAGAGAGGAGACAGCACTGTTAGCCGCCTCTGACTTCCATGTGCACATATGGTCACATGCTTACACACATAACACACACATCCACACCTAAGGAAAGATAATAAACAAATCTGAAGATAATTAATTGCTGTGTAAATAAAAACACTGGAACCAAAACAGACATGAACCACGTAGCTTTGGTGGCTCCAGATCCTTAGCTTCTACTTCCTCAATGTTAAGAGATTCCAGATGTTTCTCCTCATTCCCTTATCGGGGCAGGTATAAAATATGGTGAAAAGAGAGCAGAAGGAGGTTTGGAAGAAAGAGATGGTAGAAAGGAAATGAAAGGGGACAGTCAGTCAGGGGGAGGACAGATTCACCCAGCACCTCCCTATTTCATGAGATAGTTGTCCCTACTTCCTAAGTGCTGAGGGAGGATGTTCCTCACACACACCCTTTTCAGTGTCCTTACTTTATTGAAAAGGCAACTGAAGTGTGACTGTAGCACAGGACAAACTTTTTTACGTCCTTTCCTTGTGCTGCATTGTTGTCACATTGTCCAGATCTTTCATACACAGAATTTAGCTTGTATTCATTGCAGTTGAGAATATGTATCTACTTTTCTTTCTTTTTTCTTTCTTCCTTCCTTCCTTCCTTCCTTCCTTCCTTTCTTTCTTCCTTCCTTTCTTTCTTTCTTTCTTTCTTTCTTTCTTTCTTTCCTTCCTTCCTTCTTTCTTTCTTTCTATCTATCAATCATCTATCCGTCCACCCACCTACTCATCCACCCACCCACCCATCTATCCATCCATCCATCCATCCATCCATCCATCCATCCATCCATCCATCCAACCGTCCATCCATCCATCAGCTCTGTGAAGTGCTTTATTAAAGTTACTGGCACTGCAAGTGCTGAGAGGTGCTGGTTAGTAAGGAGCCTTCCAATGCCTGCCTGGCTTCAAGATGAGTTCTGAATTAATTAAAAATACTTCTGTTGCTGCGTATTTAAATCAAGCTGCCACCTCCAAAACTCCAGGATTTTTGTAAGAAACAAGTAAGCGTTTACTACTGGCTAACTTTTAGTTATATAAATTGTCTTCACCGAAAGGATATTGTTTGACTAGTGCTATGATTTATCAAGTGCTATAATTTGTTAAGTTAAAGTTCACAACTTTGATTTTTAAAGTAAAAGTTCCAAGTCTCTTAGGCCGCCTGGTTACCTATTTCTAATTTATGGACACATCCAATGTTGTAGTAGAGACTCAGACCCAATGAAGGTTAACAGGAGCCCAGGAGCCCCAAAGGATTTCTGTGAATGAATCACTAATGGACTGCTACTATTTTCTTTCTTAGACACAAGACATTGGAAAGACTAATGAAGCAGTTAAACAGTATTACTTGTGTGGAAACCCCATTCCTCAACACTTTACTATGCTGGCTACCATCCCAAATACTGTGGGTCCACTTTGTCTTACATTTCTTTCAAATTACACATGCTGAGTCCTGAGCACAGAGTTCTAATTATGGCATCACATGTGCTGGAGACGGAAGGAGGTTTCGTCTTTTCTAAGTACTGATTGCACAGACATTCCAAGGACTAGCTTTTACATTTGGCTCCATAACCTCTCCACAGTCACTCAAACTGTAAAATTTAAATAAGCTTAACAAAGACTCATGAGTTTATAGATCGGAAATATAAAGGCTTTGTTATTTTGTATCTATCAAGAACAAGTACTTTGACTTTGCTCAGAACCTGAGGTTGAGGTCCTACCACCAGATGGCTTCAGTTTTTATTTCCCTCTCAACAGTGACACTGTGTATCTTTCATTGGGCTGCCATAGCAAAGGGTCACAAATGGGTGGGTAAACATCTCAGAATTGTCTTACAGTTTTGGAGTGTAAAAGTCCCACATGTAGGTATTAATAGGATTGAATCCTTCTGAGAGCTGTAAGGAACAATATATCCCAGGCTTCTCCCCTTACTTCTGGTGGTTTGCCATAGTCCTTAGTATTTTTGTTTTTTTGATTTTTTTTGGCAAAAACAAACAATAACCCAATCTCTACTTCTGTCTCCATCTGGTGTTTGGGTGAACTTTTGTCTCTCTTCACAAGATGTTCTCTAAAATAATACCATTCAATTTGAGTTAGCCCCTATCCCCACTACAATAAAATTATTTAAATTAAATGTCTTTAATGATTGTATTCTCAGTATGTATTCCCATTCTGAGGAGTAAGGGTTTAGACTCACATGAGGGACACAATTCAGCTCATGGTGATAACTAAAAGGTGTTGTGATACGGATTAACAGTCAGGGGACAGTGCATTTTATTGGGAATGAGTTATTTCGACTGTAATTTTTTTTGGGGGGGTGCATAGTTAGTTCATATTAAGAATCAAAGGCTAAAACCAGTAAAATGTACTACAATGCCAGAGGCGAACAAGGCTCACGCTTCTGAGTTCTAGGTGCTTGGCTTTGAGTTTATAAGGTGGGATCACTAAACCAGCATCTACACAGCTTAAGATGTAATGCCTCTAACAGAATGGCTTTACCTGTGTAATCCTAGCACCAGAGCCCAGTTCTGAATTCCACAACTTCTAGATACAACCTTTTCTGTTTTATGCTGGTATCAAATCAATTGCCCTGAAACTGAAGTAAAAGTTTATCTCCGTAATATAGAAATACTTTCTAGCTGGTAACTTGTTCTCTTTCTTACCAGTAGAGATTGAGTCCCTTTCTGGTCATCTTAGCAAAGAGTTACTGTAAAAGCAGAGGTGGAGATTGGCTTTTCTACAAGTTCCCCTGTCCTTCTGGGTCAACAGGCTGGGGCAGTCAGGAAAGCTCCTTTCAGTGCACCGTAGGCTAGAGAAGGCAGCTGATAGCATTCCACTTTACCTTCAGGGCTTCATAGAAGGTTCATAGGGTTCCTAAGGGCTGACTCTCTGAAATTTTAATATTATAATCTCGTATTGGAATCTTTTCTGCCCTAGTATGATGGACTATTACTATGGAAACAACACATTTCCATAAGAATTATGCATTTCAAGGCCTTCTAGAAACCATTTCTGTGATTACGTTAGCCTTATATAATTTCACACTGCCTATATATGTTTTTGAATTTTAAAAGTAACTAAAATTAGAATATCCTCATCTTTAAGTTGTCTGTCTGTCTGTCTGTCTCTGTCTATTCTTGCATTCACCTGTCTACTATCTACCTATTGTCTCTCCATCTTCTATCCGTGTGTCTTTCCGTCTTATTTCTTTTCCTTTTTGTCCCCATCAACCCTTTCGGATTCTTTGTCTTTACATCTTGAAACTTTCATTCGTGTTACTTTTATTGTTATCAAAGATTAAGCAATAGACAGGCTCTATCAGCATTATTTTTCTAAATAATAACATTATGGAGTCGGAGTTTTGCTCACACCTGTAGTGAACAAATACTGTTTCTTTTTTTTTTTTTTTTTAAGGCAGAGAAAAGACAAACTGCTGGTAATTTGAAAATGCCTCTAACTAGTTAATAGCTTTCTCTATTTTTTGAGGATTTAATATATTTTAGCTTGTAGGAATACAAAGGTGTGACAAAACGCATCTAGTTTACATTTATAAAAGAAAAATAAATGGGTCAGAAAGAGAGTTTTATGTGAGCGGGATGTGCCTGGGCCTGGACCTTCCTCTTTATGGAAGAGGTATTGAAGTTCTAAGGTATCATATAATCTGATTAGTTCATTCCTCTTTTTAATCAGGTCATTCTCTGGAGCAATCCATTTCCCTTCACTCCCACACTAGCAAGAAATGGGATCTCATTTATTTAAAGTGAAAGAGTTACATAGGATAAAGGAAATGCATACATCACTTTTGGTCTTCGAGGTTATTCTTGTGAATGTGACCCAAATGACATTTCATGTTTACTTTATAGATTTAAAGACCTTTTCAAATGTCTTAAATTGGACACAGTCCTTCATGCCTGTAATCTCAGCATTCAATATGAGGAGGCAGAAAGAATGTCTTGATTCAAATAGTGAGATTCTATCACAGACAAGTAGAGTAAAAAACAAAGCCATTAACCTCACAGCATTTTGGGACAAATATATTTTCTATAATTATTTTCTTCTTAAAGCCATATAAATGTGAGATATGATTAGTTCATTCCTCTTTTTATTCAGGTCATTCCCTGGAACTTCAATTCCCCCTCACTCCCACACTAGCAAGAAATGTTTTATTTATTTATTTTATAAAAATATGGTGGGTATGAGGGGATGTGGACATTCTCTTGGAGAGGGGGGAGGAGGTATGGGATAAGGAGCAGTCAGACAGTGGACTGGGAGGGGGATAATGACTGAACTGTAAAAGAAGATTAAAGAGTAATTATAATAAAAATTTTATAAAAAATAAGTTTTTTTAAATAAAAAATTGGTTTATTTTTTTTCTTTTTTCTTTTTTTTTTTTCCGGAGCTGGGGACCGAACCCAGGGCCTTGCGCTTACTAGGCAAGCGCTCTACCACTGAGCTAAATCCCCAACCCAAAATTGGTTTATTTTAAAACTGTGTGTCTGTATCTGTCTGTAGTTATGTGCATATGTGTATCCATAAAAGGCCAGAAGAGGGCATTGAATTCCTTAGAGCTATTGTTATAGGCATTTGTGAACTGCCCAGTATGGGGGATGGAAATCAAACTAGGATCTTCTGCCAGACCAGGAAGTTCTCTCAACTACTGAACTATCTTTGCAATCCTGAAACTAACTTTTTAAACTCCTTCTGTTATGTATTTTATCCATGTTAAACTAAAGAAGGAGATGAATGTTCTTCCAATTTGGTAGATAAATGAGAGGTTTATCTTTACGAGGTGGGAAAGAGAATCAACTGCTCCAGCTCGATGCTCACATGAGTTCGTTACAGACTACAGCACAAAGTATAGCCCAATGGCTTACAGTTAAGAGTGTGTCAGTCTGACCACAGGTGGTGGAATCTAGCATCCGTGTGATTTCACCAGAGGTACTGAAGTGTTTCCATTAAACATGCTTTATGAGCTTCCTTTTTACACCTCTATTGAAATAATAGGTAAAGGTGATCTGGTTGGCATGGTCCACACTATTTTATTCCTATACTATCTGGTTCCCCTTCCCCTCACACACAGAGACTGAATTCAGAGATAGCCATGGTAGCCAAACACCGTGCCACCATGTCCTACCTCTCTGGCTCTCGTAGAAGTGACTGAGTAAAACTTATTCTGAAAAAAATGAAGGGTAGTCATGTAAATATGGTATTATTTTCTTTAGAAAGTCATTGAGATAAAAGATACTAAGAGGTTCTGGTTGGTAGGGATGGAAATATTTTGCCTTCCGATGCTAACCTGGGTTCTAGACCCGCTCTTTAATAGAACCCCTCCCACCAGTCTGATTGTACCCTACACTACTGTTTTTATGAAATTCCAGAGCAGTTTCTGTTGCTCACTCTTCTGTAGTAAATTTTAATCTATTTTCACCAGACTTAGGGATTCCATTACCAGTAAACAAGCTTGAAAAAAAAAGGGAAACAATGGTACAGCTTCAATCTATTTTAATCAGAGCATAATTTTTGTCTAATCAAATGCTCAGCATTAAACTCAAATGGACTTTCAAATCTTCCCTAGAAGCATTAATGCCAAGGAACAGCTGCAGACAAGAAACTTTACTGAACTTGTGTTAACTCATGTACTGCTAACATTAAAATCACCAATGGTCACGTAGGAAGGCATAGAAACATTTTCTGTGTACACAGAACACACAAGCTATGTAGATACTAGCATCCCTGAAAAACAAGGATGCATCATTGTAAGTTATAGTTTATACACTCATTAAGTAAGCTAAGCTGTTGGTCTTTGCTATGCTAAGAGGCTATAGTTGACACACAGTCAAGGCTAGTCAATGGAAAGTGGATATGATTGGCCTGGCTGCTATATACACCCTTAGCTTGTGCACTCAGATAGTCCCTTTGCCAGCTTTTAAGTTTGCATCCTTGTGCCTCTAGACCAGAGCCCCTTTCACTTCAGGCTTCTCTTTGTCCAATGATAAAGCTACTGTTCCTGCCTACTACACATATGCTACTCACCAACAAAATGACCTAGGAGAGTGCTTCTAACACCTCAGTGTATCTAGACATGTATTGCCTTTACATGATCAAAGACTACTTTTACTAAGAAGGTTCTCCAAATCCCTGTTTCTTCTAGACATTTCTGCAGTTAAGAGAAAAACCAGCAGTGCAAAAACATGTGGTCTTGAGAATTGAAGTATGCATATGAATGAGTGATCAACTACCTCTTAGTACAGTAATGCTAGTTTTTGTTTTGTTGATAGGTAGGATAATCAAAATATTCATTTTGGCTTTATGCACATCAATAGCTGTTGTATCATGTACTATATCTTGAATATATGAGATGGTCCTAATTCCTCTGGATTTCTTCACAGGGCTGTCCTTCGCTATTCTTTCATCTGTACACCCAGTTTTTGGTTTATACGGATCTCTGTTTCCTGCCATCATTTATGCGATATTTGGAATGGGACGCCATGTTGCCACAGGTAATAATTATGGTCTGTGCTTAAGCGTTTTGTACAATGAATGAAAGGGACTCAGGGTGTTCATCAGCTCCTGGTTACCTTTTCAAGGCCATTCTCACTGCACTGAGGGATGTGAAGCATGCATATTTATCAGATTATGCTCCATGATTTATTGCAATATCACTGTGTCATAAAAAGGAATCTGAAAAATAGGAGTGTGGCTGAATTGACAATGGAAAAATATGTAAGTATTTGAAAGAAAACAAAGACTGTAAAATTTAGTTGTTCAATTATTGAAAAATATTTCAGATGTATTTCTTTGATTCTTGAACTAAATTATCTAAGATACTGGTGTATCTTACCCTACACCTCACTCCGCATCTCTGAAAAATACAACCATGAATACGAAGGACGAACAGTCATAATGATTCTCTGATAGAATGGACTGTATTTCTGTGTGAGCTACACCTAAGTGCGTGCCTCTTTTGATATTTACAAACGGCATGACCCTGGGTAAGCTTTTAAAACTCTATTCCCTTTTAGCTAATAAGATGACCCCTCCGCCATTTCTTTTTTCTTTTTTCTTTATTAACTTGAGTATTTCTTATTTACATTTTGATTGTTATTCCTTTTCCCAGTTTCCGGGCCAACATCCCCCTAACCCCTGCCCCTCCCCTTCTATATGGCTGTTCCCCTCCCCGTCTTCCCCCCATTACTGCCCTCCCCCCCAACAATCATGTTCACTGGGGGTTCAGTCTTAGCAGGACCCAGGGCTTCCCCTACCACTGGTGCTCTTACTAGGATATTCATTGCTACCTATGAGGTCAGAGTCCAGGGTCAGTCCATGTATAGTCTTTAGGTAGTGGCTTAGTCCCTGGAAGCTCTGATTGGTTGGCATTGTTGTTCATATGGGGTCTCGAGCCCCTTCAAGCTCTTCCAGTCCTTTCTCTGATTCCTTCGAAGGGGGTTCCGCCATTTCTTACAATGGTGAGAGCTACACAATTGGTATTGAGTGTTTAATTTAACACTTGCTTACATTAATGTGACATTGAGGTTACTTACTATGAAATGATGCCTTAATCTTAAATGTTCACCTAATAACAAAATATAGTTCAATGGAGAGAATGCAGATACCTTGCTATTTATTTCTGTGAGATCTCAGCCCTTAAGGAATAACATTTACAACTCTGTCTTCTGTGGTTAGTTGGAGTTGTTGATGGTACATACATACTGTCACAATTATCAGGAGATGTGTGACTTAAAACAGAAGACTTTCTGTACTTCCGGTCAGTGGTCTGAATAAGTCTTCCAGCCCTAAAATGAGCAATTGGCAAAGCTGCATGCTTTAGCAAACACCTCATTTTCTTAACTTTTCCATCTTCTAGAAACTTCCTCCATTCCTGGACTCCTGGCCTTATAACAGTTTTCAAGGCCCATCAGATCTTTCTTTAACTTCAGCCTTATGCCTCCATCATCTGTATTTATAAGATATGTCCAGGAAATCCAGGATAATCATGTTTTAAGACCAGTTAATTATTGATCTTAATTTCACCTGCTACATTTGTAGTTTCTTGATATGGAGCATACATACATATGGATTCTGATGATTTCATATAGAAATTTTAGGAGGTTTTTGCTTATGACACACACATGTTTTTTCATGAAATGATTTTGTACTTGTATACACTTAATTTTTATATCACTAAACTTTGTTATGAGAGATCAAAAGTTATCAGTTATTTGTAGACTTGCTACCTAACAAGGACTCTGTGAACTTGGTTGAAATGCAGATAGTGACTTTCATTGCTGGCATGCTGAATTAAAATTGGCATTTCCACAGGAGTTTTACCACCCCCAAGCCTTGACATTATGACATATTTCAGTCAACAAAAATGGTACAGAAAGTATGGCTCATAATATTATATATCACTTGGCATCATAGCTGGTGTGGTTTGGGTAAAGTGCACTATGATATACCACAGTAGTGAAATTAGCCACAGTGAATTCTCAAAAATGAATCTTTACAACTATAATATATATGTTTTAGTACATAAGTGCATGTGTGCCCATGCACACATGTATATCTGTTTGTATATATGTGTTTGTTTCATAAAAATGTGTGTACTATTCAGTAGGAGCATTGTTAAGGGGTTTACATGCTCTTGTCTTAAAGAACCCATAAGTGGATATTACTTTGTATTATATATACATTTCAAGTAAACTAGGAAGAAACGTACAAGGTTTCTTATGACAGCACAGATTAAAGTCACAAACCTACAATGTGCACATCAGATATAGCCAAGACTGAAACCCAAACTACTTTTTTTCTTCTTGACAACAAAATGATTTAGAATACTCATTGAATGAGTTTTCTTCCAGATGCAAAAGAAGAAAGACACAGAATGAATTAGAAATTCTTTTCTTCAGTATTTATTTATTTATTTATTTATTATTTGAGACATATTATCACTACTTATTCCCCTAATTCAACCTCTAGAATGTTGGAATTACATATGACCCAAGATAAAATAAAAAACAAAGCAAAATTTCTCAATAGACAGTAATTACTTCTAGAAGCCAACGTCATGCATAGTAGTTGACCTTCATAATCCAACACTTGAGAGACTACAATAGGAATTCTACAAAATCCCACCAATTCAAGCCCTGTGTGAGCTCTATAGTGACTTCTAGGTTAGTCTGTATCTCAGAGCGAACTTCTGTCTAAAGTCAATATATATATATTACATAATTTGATACTGAAATGTATGCATACACAAACCATTGCATTTCAGAGATAATTAATGTAGATATACTACTGGTTGTACAGTTTGAAAATTACCATTTATGTGAGATTCTGTAACTCAAAAAGATATTTGATAATTTACCAGCTATACCTGTGATATAGATGTCAAAATACACATTGTGCAAACCACAGTCATTCTGCTGTTTAATAGCTGGGTGACATTCTACTTGTGCATTTATATTTCTTAGAACCTGCTAAATCTTTCTGTTTTGGTTAAAAGCGAATATTAGAATCATTAGCACCAATAACAAACAGGACACTTATCCTTATGATATAAATAACAGAGGAACCACAGAAATGGCATGTGTGATCTTCCTGTGATCATAACTATAAGGGCCATTGAATCTCTAAAGATGCCCACAAATATTTAATACAGAAATCATATTTTGCTTATATTTGATCATAGTTTAGTGCATGTGGGAGATTAATGTCCCCTGAAACTTTATTAAGATACCAGTGTACTTCTGTGAAAGATACATGCCTTATCTTGGGTCTTAGCCTCCCAGTTAGGTGTTAAGAACGCAGTCTGACTTTATGAAATTCGTAGACAAATGGTTGGAACTGGAAAATATCATCCTGAGTGAGGTAACCCAAACACAGAAAAACACACATGGTATGCACTCATTGATAAGTGGCTATTAGCCCAAATACTTGAATTACTCTAGATGCACAAAACACATGAAACTCAAGAAGGATGACCAAAATGCGAATGCTTCACTCCTTCTTTAAAAGGGGAACAAGAATACCCTTGGCAGGGAATAGGGAGGCAAAGTTTAGAACTGAGGCAGAAGGAACACCCATTCAGAGCCTGCCCCACATGTGGCCCATACATATACAGCCACCCAATTAGACAAGATGGATGAAGCAAAGAAGTGCAGGCCAACAGGAACCGGATGTAGATCTCTCCTGAGAGACACAGCCAGAATACAGCAAATACAGAGGCGAATGCCAGCAGCAAACCACTGAACTGAGAATAGGACCCCCGTTGAAGGAATCAGAGAAAGGACTGGAAGAGCTTGAAGGGGCTCGAGACCCCATATGTACAACAATGCCAAGCAACCAGAGCTTCCAGGGACTAAGCCACTACCTAAAGACTATACATGGACTGACCCTGGACTCTGACCTCATAGGTAGCAATGAATATCCTAGTAAGAGCACCAGTGGAAGGGGAAGCCCTGGGTCCTGCTAAGACTGAACCTCCAGTGAACTAGACTGTTGGGGGGAGAGCGGCAATGGGGGGGAGGGTTGGGAGGGGAACACCCATAAGGAAGGGGAGGGCGGAGGGGGATGTTTGCCCGGAAACCGGGAAGGGGAATAACAATTGAAATGTAAATAAGAAATACTCAAGTTAATAAAGATAAAAAAAAGAATGCAGTCTGAATTAGGAGACACAGTAAGACCTTATACTAGCCTCACTTTATAAACTAAGTGTGACGTCTTCATACATGTAAGCAATGAGTTCTGATCATACCTTGCCTTTCCATCCTTCATCACCTCTTAACAACTCACCCTCTTTTCAATGCCTTTTACATGTTAATGATTTTGTTAAAGACCTGAGATTCTCCACTGGAGCTTAGTGGGTTTACCAATGGTTGTTCAAATGACGACAGTGTCTCCTCGATTTCTGTAGTTTATCTACTGAAGCCACTGCTGAAGTAGCAGAGCTTAAACCCCCATCTTCTTTCTTGATGGGCCATTAACACGGTTCTTCTTGTGTGGACTCAGTGGAAGAAAGTGCAGCTGCATTGAGTTCCCATATCTTTTGAAAGCAATTGTTTGCTGAAGCCAGAGTGTAAAGATGTCGCCCATGCTAGTGTATTTAGCTATTTGAATTTTCATGACTAACTTAAAATAAAATTACTTCAAATATTTTAAATAGAATGTCATAAAATATAATCGTGACTCAGTAGTCACGGAAAAGAATGAACTGATTTATTCCTTGGACTAAAAAAGAGAAAAATAAATCTGGTTATGATCCTGATATTGTATTTTTAAAATGGCATCCTACAAGTTTTCTCTGCAGGATGCCATTTAAAAAATACCAATGAGTATTTACTGAAAGACTTCAATAAAGTGGGTCTTGCAGCTGACTGAGACTCATCCCCCTGCCCCTCCAACAGAGCCTTCCAGATGGCCCCTTCTGTCTTGTTTAATTCCTTTCTCTCTTCTACTAAATCACAGGAAATAGAACCCTAAACTAAAACATTAACACATTTAACCAAACCTAACCCTGAAGGTATATTTCTTCTGTGGTTTTGCTCTTTGCTTCAGGGAGTATTAAGGCCCCACTTACTATGTGGTTTGATTTCAGAGCTCTCTGTTGTAAATTATGCCTTACCTGATGAATGTTCTTTACTTTGTATTACCCATCTGGGTGCTAGAATCTTGACTCCAATCATTAGTTATGTTCTTAATTTAGTTCTGTATGATGAGTATACTTTTTATAGCAATTAATATCTATTGATTTATTAAAAATACCTAGCTGCTCACTGAGAATAATCAGTTCTCAGAGAACAGAGTCTAACCATAACAGAAGACTATTAGTTTTACTTATAAGGCTTGCTTATCTAGTTATTAAACACATACTGGGTGCTAATGACATGCTATTAGATACTAACTATGATATATTTGTGTGACATTTAAGCCTTTTAGAATGTCAAAGGATGAGGAATATGCTCTTTTTAAGACAAGGAGTTTGAAGAAATAGGTATGGGATTTAGGGCCAGGTCCACTGGAATCCACACCTACCATGTTATTCTAAATCTATAGTGATACCATAGCTCTTTTTCAAACCCTCTGGTCTTACTGGACTACTTATTAGACTGCTTACTTCTAGCAAAGAAGACTCTGCGCTAGGTGTCCAGTGCGAGCAGGCGGTGGGAGGGTGCCTATCTCCTGTAGCGTCCCTTTCTCTGAAGGCTCATGCATAAGCTAGAACAAGGTGAGGTCTTTAAAATATAAAATGAGGTGGTGCTTGCACAACCCAGCATGTGTTGTTTAACCTGAGTTTTCTGGTTTCCGGTAGGAGTCAGCATTTCTCATCTACACTGGTGCATTCTCAGGCAAGCTATGCCAAGAGGAAAAGCATCAGAGCTCCTGTCAGGAGGAGAGCAGCATACTGAGTAAAGTCCTCCTTAGAAACCAAGCTGTGAGCATTTCTAGGACATAACCATTGAACTCTGTCTATCAGCAATAGGCAAATATGTGGGCTTAATCATTTTGTGTACCCTAGCATTGTGTTCATAAAAATAAAGTCTACTCAGTTATTATAGGTATCAGGTATCAGAATCATAGGTAGACAGCCTATAGCCTGGTGGGGAATAACTGGATGGACAGTTGTGACTATGGAGTCTGAGTCATATTTTGGAAGACGAGAAATGTGTTTGGTAGATTAGAGGAGTCAACATTTTAGCCAACAGGTTTATAGTTAGTCATTTAAGTCTTCAAGCTTTTCTCCTCTGACTCTCCACAAACTCTAAAGTATGGGTATTAGTTTCATTTAGTGGATAAAGCAATTTAGAGCCAGAGTGACATGCCTTAGGAGGCATTGTTGATATGTTGAAGGCTTGGATTTAAATCTAGGCAACCATCATGAACTTCAGACACTCTCTATACACAGAGTTAGGAAAGTTAGTTGCGAAAGACACAAAAGCTCAGTGGGTATTGGGACAAGTCAGAAATACCGTCCTTTTCTTTCTTGGAAAGGAATGAAAGAAATGGGATCCAGTGGAGTACAGTGTGTTTCTAATAGCTCTCCATGGCTTTTCAATATTCATGGTAGAATCCAGTAGCTTTTCATGCTTATATGGAAGCTTTCTGATTTCGCTCTCACCCTTAGGCACCTTTGCCTTGACGTCCTTGATATCAGCCAATGCTGTGGAACGGCTGGTCCCTCAGAGCAATAGAAACCTCACCACACAGAGCAACTCAAGCGTGCTGGGCTTATCGGAGTTTGAGCTGCAGAGAATCGGGGTTGCAGCAGCCGTTTCATTCTTGGGCGGAGTGATTCAGGTAAGCATCCCCGAGACTGCGTAGGCTGGAGGAAGAAGGAACAGAGGGAAAGCGAACAGCATTGCACCTTCATTTTAACTAGCGCCTCTGCGCACTGATAACGTTTTATCATTATGGAAATCTGTAGTGACTCTATAAATGCTGGCTAGATGAGTGAATGAGAATCAACAGATTAGAGATTCAGAGAAACACTTAGTAAAATCTTATCTTTAAAGGGGATTTTTTTCTTTTAGTAGTGGGAATAAAACATGATGTTGGGTGGGTAGGGAGGTGTTGAAGACTTGGGAGGAGTTGGAGGACGGGAAAGAATTACGATAAAATATACAGCATGAAAATTTAAAAGCAAAAATATAAATTAAAAGTGACATACAATTTTAATAATTTTAAAGAGTGTTTTATGGCCTAGAGAGGTGGCATAGGGGTTAAAAATACTTGCTTTTCTTGCAAAGGACATAGGTTCAATTTTAAGCACTCATGGAGGGCAAAAACTGCCTGTTTAGTTTCAGGGCATCCAATACCCTCTTCTAACCTCTGTGGGTATCAGGTACACATACTGTATGATGTACACACACACATACACACACACACACACACACTCACTCATATACATACATACACATATATACACATATACAGGCAGGCAAAACACATGAAATTAAAAATCAAGGTGTTTTACAAATAGAATGAGCATCCTTATAATACAATGAGGCCAAGCTGTGTTGATATCTGTCCAGATTATCATGGGAAGGAACGTGTGAGAGAAATTCCTACAACAGGATGATGCAGCTTTCTCGAATACTTCTCTACCTAAGCACCCTATGGTCCTGTATATACATGGGCAGTAGATGGTACTTAGTCTGTTGGCTTTGCTCGCTGGTCTGAGGTCTCTAGACTCAGATCTGCACTACTCTTTGCCTTTTTCATGATTATGAAAAATCAATGCTGCCACATTGGCTACTGTCAAATGATAATTGCTTGTTTTTAATGAATTGTTCATATGTAGACCACATCAGTCATGACTTTAGGATGAACTTTTGGTGACTGGCAACATGCCAGTCAAAAAATCTTACAGGAGAAAAGGTTTAGTTGTGTTCACAGTTTCAAAACTGTCAGTCCATCATTGCTAAGTTTTATTTCTAGGCCAGTTGTGTCACAGAACACCGTAGAGGGAAAAGGTAGCTCACCATGGGGCAGCTGGAAAACAGAGAGTAGGTGAGCAAATTTGGACCTTTGAAGCCTAGGTAGAACAGCATCTGTGATCCACTGCCAGTAACACGGCCTCACCCCTCAGTTTCTACCACCTCCTAGTCACACCACCAGACCATCAATCTATTTATGTATAGCATTAGAGCCATAATAATGATTTTTGTAAGATCTCTGCACATTGTTTTGGGGAACAAATCTTCAACACACGCATTTGGGAAATACATTTCAAACTTAAGCCGTAGAACACAGAAAGGCACTAAATATTAGACTGAAAATTCCCTGTTAAGTGATCATTTTTGCTTGCTTATTTCTTGTAAAACTAAACTGTGTATAAACTAGCTTTCTGGATGTCTGAGTTCTAGGCAGATAGAGTCTATTTTGAACTATTTTCTTATGGTTTACAAGATTGAATATGAGCATCAGAAAGAGAGGCTAATGATTATGTGAATAAATGGAAAGGAAAAATGTGATCTACATAAAAAAGAGAAGCTAAAAATCCTTAGAGTATCGCCTTCTGGTTATGGCAGAAGAACTTATGAATCAAGGGTATAAAATGAAATGAGAGCTGAAGTCTGCACAGTAACTGAGAGGAATGAACTACTTTGCCACAATGACAGAACAGACTAGTGGGCCTGTCAGATTTTGCCTTTCAAGAAGCAAAGCCCAGCTGTGGCCTTCACCATGAGTTTTCAAACATGGATAAAGGCACTGTACACGGAGACTGGTGTGGGCTATGGAAAATGCCCGATATGACTCCATATCAGACAAAGTCAGCTTTGCCAACTGGTGACTGGAGTGCAACTATGTCATATTAGTTTTGCTATAGATTCCTCTTAATTACTGCTCATTTAAAATGAAAATCTCTGCATTAAAGTGGTGAAAAAGATCACAGTGCCTCACCTTGCCCCATTTTCTCCCATTTTGGTTTCTCTTACAAATAGTTATAGGCGTGCACTTTCTTCAGAATAGATCATTGTTAATAAGACTAGTAACTGTCTTCTTAGTCTCATTTTAACCATTTCTCTATGAGTCTCGAATGATCTTCAGGAATTTTATTATCATTTAGCATATTTGGATTAAGACCTTACTCGGTAAGCTTTAAAAGCAGAGGCCAAGATTCAAGCAAGAAAACTAAATCTCATTGCTCCCCCCTGAAGCTCTCTAGAAACATAAGAGTAAAGCAGGATATTATTAAAGATAATAAAGTCGTTTCATTTTCATGGCCTTTTACTGCATGTAAAATGTGATCCAGATAGTTGAATGTTTTCTCTTATAAGTTTGTCAGACATCTGCTTCCCTCCCTCTGTCCCAGGCTCCGGTCCTGGGTGTGGATCTGTGAGTTAGTCAACGTTTAAGCAGATGGCTGGACTCTGTTTGACCCCCACACTCGTCTGTCCCTTGTCAAGCTGGGGTCTTAGATCCGTGAGGTCCTTTGGTTTCTGCTCCTCCATCTTTACTTTCCTTTGTTCTCCATCCGAGTCCATTGACAATGAGGAAAGTGTTCTACAAACACAGGATGCTCTTCAGCCATTCTTGGGTTGTTTTGCTTACTTTTATGCTGCCCTTACCCTCCCTTTCACATACCTTTGACATACATTATTTTTTCAAGTTTTCTGAAGCAATCATGATCGACCTTATTTCCAGGCTGTGTGAATTAGAAATGGTCTCAGTATAAATTAGAAATGGTCTCAGTTGCCGGTAGTCTCCTCAGAGGCAAATCTTAAAGAAATCAGTTGCTTCACTGAGGTATTGGTAGGTATTAGTGTCTGTCAACATATTCAATTTGAGTAGATTTTTATGAACAGATCTGCTTTCTCTTATTTTATAGTAATGCCCTGTACCTTAGCACGGTTTTCAGTTTTCAATCTCCCTCCTTCTCTTTCTTATCCTTCCATTCCTTTCCTCTCTCTTTTTCTCTGCCCTTGTCTCCCTATTGCTTTTTCTCTGTCTGTCTATCTGTCTGTCTGTCTGTCTGTCACAGGTGATTGATCCCAGAATCCAGGGATTTTTACTGTTTTTTCTACCAGAAATCTTTGTCTTTTAGTCCCTTTCTTTTCAGATTTTAAGAGTTTTCTATGTATTAGGGATTTTAGCCCTTTAAGTATGCCATGTGTTGCTATTTTTTGCTATTATGACCATTACTTAATTATATTTTACCATGAACAATAGAAAAATATATGGAATTCATCAGTCATTTCCTTTCAGTGGATTTTAAGCAAGCAGTAGAAAGCTTCTGTTGAAGGTGTCCTTTTATTTTCCTAGTCAATCAACTTTATTCCTAGATTTTTTATACTGTTCAAAAGGCTATCATGAGTGGACATTTTTCCTGACTTCTTTTTTTAGTAAGCTATTTTTTTGGTATTGATAAAGTTTATTGATTTCTGTATGATTTGAGGGGTCTTATTTATTGTTTTGCTGCTGTGAAGAGAGTTATCATGGCGAAGGTAACTCATAAAGGAAATCACATGAGTAGAGACTTGCTCACAGTTTCAGAGGGTTAGCCTGTTATTGTCATGGTAGAAAGCAGACAGATGTAGTTCTACCTGAAGCTTTACATTCTGATCCACAGGCAGTGCGTAGCGGCAGTACGGTAGGCATTGAACCCCGTGTGAGCTATAGAAACCTCAAATCCTATCTCCAGCTTCCTCCACTTCCTCCGACAAGGGCACAAATTCTAATCCTTCCCGAAAGTTTACAGCAACTGGCAACCAACCATTCAAGCATATGAGTCTATTGGGGACAGTCTCATTCAAACTACCAGATTCTACTCCTTGACCCTCAGAGTCTTTTCACAATGCAAAATGTATGACTTCAAAAGACCCATAGTCTTTCAGTTTCAAGACAGTTCCAGATCTTAAACTCTTAACTGTAACTCCTTATAAAATAAATAAAAAGAGGAGATCACACACTTCCAACCTACAATGGTACACAACATCCATTACTGTTTCCCAAAGGAGGAAAGCAGGCATAGTGAGGACATACTGGACAGAAGCAAGACTGAAAACCGGCAGGGCAAATTCCAAACTCTGCCTTAGATGGTTGTTTAGATCTCCAAATCCTAAATTCTGCCTTCGGTTTGGGGTGAAACCCGACCCCATTTGTAGGGAAATCCCTTCAGCTTCTTCCCTTCACAGGAGACAGGGTGTTCTTGGTTGGGTCTTGCCCTGAGGGTAGGACTCCCTTATTCACTTTAGCATCAGGCCTTGGTTTGAGCGTTTTATCTCCGTGAGCTCAGGACTTACTTGGCTCTGACATTACATTTCCAGGTGCTCCTTTTCTATTCAATCTGTACATTTGCCTTCATCCAGCTTGCACCCTTTTGCTGTAGATCTGCAAGTGAGTTATTGCAGATAACCACATGACACAGTCAGCACTAGGCTATTTGGAAATCTCTGCCAAGGACATTAATCCAAAACTCTTTCATTTAGCCTCAGGCAGACTCTTAGGACAAGGGCAAAATAGTGGCACATTCTTTGCCAAAATATCACAAGAATGGTTTGTAGCCCAGCTGCTAATATTAATAATGTTACCCCCTGAAAACCCTCGAGCCAGGTCTCCACACTATCAGCATTCCCATCTTCTGTGTTCATGCCTGCTAAGGTACCTTATCACTGCTTTATCCTTATACCAACTGCTGCTATGTTAGTTACTGTTTTATTGCTCTGAAGAGATACTATAACTAAGGAGACTCTTATAAAAAAACAACAACATTTAATTGTAGGCTTGCTTACACTTTCAGAGGGTTAGTCCCTTAACACCATGGAGGGAAGCAGACAGACCAGCGATATGCATTCACACTATAGGCTACCTTTTCCTCGATAACATTTTCCAGCTATTCAGTGTTTTTCACCCTCTTCCTCTCCTTTTGCCTGTTCCCCCTCCCTTCTGTGTTTTTCTGTCTCTCTGTGTGTGCCTTTCATACACAGTCATTCAAGCAATATCAAACTTCCCCTCCTCTTACCACTTTTTATATTGTTTATATTGTAGTGTATAAAATGAAATTGTAGAGTTGTGGCAACGCAATGTGATGTGTGTTTGGGCTCTAAATTAGATTATGGAATGTTTCAAGAACTGCTCTAGTGAGGTATAATTGTTGTACATTAAATTCTGTACATTTCTAATATACAGTTTGATAAAATTTGACATCTATACATATCCATGAAATCATAATCATCATAGTCTTAATATCTGCCACATATATCCATTGCACACACCCATTTTTTTTCTGGACCATTTGTAAGCACGTTCTTTCAGTCTTTCATGCATTTTTAGTCTCACTTCATAGCATTCACTGGTCTGCTTCAGACTCCAGGCTCCACTTACAGCTATTATCATGTAGGATCATCACAATTACTTCTTAGCACTGGAAGGAATTCTCGTTAAAATTCACTTACTTTCCTACTATGGATAAATACAGTAGCTAAACTGACAGCAATGATTTTGTTCTGCTTTTTATCATCATTTCTTTTTTTTCCTTTGTATAAGTATAGGGGTGTGTGTGTGTGTGTGTGTGTGTGTGTGTGTGTGTGTGTGTGTGTGTGTGTGCACGTGCGCATGCGCGTGCATTGTGGTATTAAAGTATGTTGACATCATTGTGGTACTCACATGTGTGTGTGTGTTTATATACATTGTATACATATGGGCATGTGTGTGTATCTCAGGCCTTCCTCATTTCTCTACTCTACAGAGCTTGCTGACTTGGCCTATCTAGGTAGCCATGCTGCTGTCTGGATCCCCTTTCTCTATGTCTCATGTGTTGCAATCACAAGTGGGCCAACTTGCCCACCTGACACTTACATATGTGCTGGGATTTGAAGTTTCATTCTTATGTTTGTGTGACATACACTTCATTCATTGAACCATCTTCTCACCGTATGTAAATGTATGTTTTATGTTCCCATATGCAAATGCCTGTGCATACATGTAAGCTAGAGTATACCAAAGGCCCTACTAGTACTTTCTGATTTATTTCCTTGAAAAACTTTCTTACTGAGTCTGGAGCTTGGTTGATAGCCATCAATCCCAATGACCCTCTTGACTCTCTCTTCCACCACACTGGGACTGCACATGTACATGGCCACACCTGGCTTTGTAATGTGAGTACTGTATTTGAACACAGGACCTTGGGCTTGTTCAGTAAGCATTGTTAGCCATGATCTCATCTCTCCAGCCTCTCTATCATCTGTCTCTAAAGTACATTATCATTTGTACTTTAAAAGAACATTTTTAGTGTAACTCACATAATTGTGCATTATTAATAATTACTTTTGATGAAATATAGGAAAAAAGAAAAAGAAAAACAAGCTTCCTAACTGAAGGCCAATAACAGTCAAGAGAGGAACTGCTTGCACTCTATCAGCAACTGACTGTCAAGCTCAGGGTTGAATTTTGAGATACAGGGATACATCTTTCTATAGGGAAGCAGGCACTCAATAAAAACCATTGCTCTTTCAGAGCCATTGATGTCCCTTATTTGTCTCCATGATGGGCACTTTGCCTCTTTCTTTTTCCAAGAACTTAGAGAGGCCTGGGACTGTCCTTTACTCATTTAATTTTGGAAAATTTCCCAAGCTCTACTTTTCTGAAGCAACTTCAGCACAAGATTTCTGCCCTGGAGGATAAAGCATATACAGCTCCTTTGTTTAAGAGTTGCATAAGCACTGGTGAGGGGTGGGGGTGGGGTGTTCAGTGACAGAGACCAGTGGTATTGCACCACTGGCTTCCAGCGACACATGGTCTTAAAAGTCTTCAGGGTGACAAACTACAGACCAAGCTCTTCCATATCCCTGTAGTTTTGCACTAAACATATTTAGCACATTTAGATAAGATGCTCACAAGGTTAGACGGCCTTAAGATAAAAGTTATTCATCCTGCCTTTTCCATACATCATACTTAGTTTTTCCCAAATATCATGAGCTTTTTTCTTCTGTAAAAGAGGAGGTCATTCTAGTCTCTGCCTCCCCAGTGCTTGGTTGCAGGTGTGTGACACTATGGCCAGCTATTGTCATAAACGAAAAGACGATGAACACAGACACATACTTTACTAAATAACCACCTGTAAGCCTTTATACAGTATATTATAATTAGGAGATGACATAATAGAAGCTGTACTTCATCTACACTGTTATTACTGCTGTGTTGCACAGCTTATAATCTTATTTGTTTATTTATTTATCTATTCATTTGTTTGTTTATGGAGACAAGGTCTCACTCTGTAGCACAGGCTGTCCTCGAACTTGCAGCATTGCTTTGGTCAGCTCAGTGCTCAGGCCACCAGGACCAGCTTTCTAAGCTGATACTGAGAGAAGAGAGGGAGAGCAAAGCCATCATCTTCTGGAGCAGTGCTGTTCTTGCTCTTTCCCATATGTCACCTTGTGTGTAGTCCCAACAGCCTGGGCTTCAAGCTCACACTATGGAGTGGGTGGACATCTGGGTTCCATGCTCTACTCAGTGGGCTGGCAAAAGTTTTTCTCCAGCCATGTAGGGTCTGTCCCTCTGTGTGCAAACATGGCTATATAACTGTGTGGTCCCATAGGGCACTGCTCATTCCTTTTCTTCTAAGACTTTTTGATACCAGGAAACAGTATTTGTGTGTTTATCTTCCTTCATACACTGCGGGCCTCTGTGGAACACAGAATGTTTACCCCTCTAATTCCAGCAGCTGGTGCTTAATAACCATGACTTAAAGAAATTAAAGAGGGAAAAGGTTAATTAAATGTTAGTGGCTTCACTATGTTAAATAAGCAAAATTAAATGGAATTTTTTTCTTACCTTTACAGATTAGCCTTTATTTATTTTTTTGCTTCTATTTTTTTTTAAATCAAAGGAGAGAAAAATCATTCTATATCTTTAAAATTGTACTGCGGTTCTTAATGAAGGAGGTTAGCAAAGCTTAGAACTTTCTAAGTTGGCCATATATTCTGTGGGCCATTCTGATTGAATGTAACAGTCTATTCAGCAGAACTTCTACCTCTGTGACACCATTTCCCCCATACATGGTAGAAAGTCAACTCCACTATCTGTCAACTCCACACACTCCTGTGTCCCTTAACACAATGCTTCCACTCATCCCAGTTGGCCTCCATGCTCTTTCTTTTGGCTGGAGTAGAAAGGGAGATAGAAGAATCAAACCATGCATCCCTGGCCGTTCTGAGTCTCATGGTCTCCTGCTTTACTTAGTTCTGACATGAAAATTCTGGGCACTAAATATATTATGGCATACTCTTCAACCACATATGTAACTGCAAATAGAAACAATTCTCAAAGCAAGTGACTGTCTGATATGTTCTGTGGCACAGCGAAGTCAAACCATGCTTGTTTGCCTGCTGGGTTACCACGGCCATCTCTCTGTTATCCTTTTTCATTCTGTGTGCTTTAGGGGCCATGTCTTTCTAACTCTGGTCACCCTTCTCATACTCACCTTTTAAATAACTGCTCCACATTCTAACATTAGATCGAGTCTATTAAAACTTGGCTCTGATGCAGGAGCCAGACTTACATAAGTCTTGGCAAAATTAGGTGTTTAATAAATGTATGGAAGAGTGATGTCACTTGCTCCTAAGACACTCCCTTTTAACTGCTTTTTACAACACTCCTTGTTCTGACATCAGCGTTTCTTGCTATATTTTCTGCTATTCCCTCTTGGCTAGTTTTGCTCCTTTTAAGCAAACTGAGCTGTCCTCTCCACATGATCCTGCTGAACTATTTTCCATCTATATTCCACTTCTGGAGTATTTTCTAATCATATCTCTGTCTTGAATCTCTCCTTGAGTGTAACAGACAATTCAAACCTGTCCTGAAATAGACCTATCTTCCTACAGAATACTGTGGCACACTTTCTTTTCTTTTTCTTCCTTCTTTCTTCCCTCCCTTCGTCCTTCCTTACCCCCTTCCAGCTATCTGTCCACCTCTCCCTCCCTCCCTTCCTCCCTCCCTCCCTTTGTTCCTCCCTCTCTGTCTCTCTCTCTCCCTTCCTCCCTCTCTCTCTCCCTCCTTCCCCCAATCTGTTTTTAAAGACATAGTTTCTCTTTGTAGCCATGACTACCCTGGAACTTACTCTGTAGACCCGACTGACCTCGAATTCAGAAATCAGCCTGCTGCTGACTCTGGAGTGCTGGGAGTAAATGTATCACCATCGCCTGGTTCCTTCCCTTCCCTTCCTTTCCCTTCCTTTCCCTTCCTTTCCCTTCCCTTCCCTTCCCTTCCCTTCCCTTCCCTTCCCTTCCCTTCCCTTCCCTCTTCTCCCCTCCCCTGTTCTTTTCTTTCCTTCTCTTTCCTTTCCTTTCACCTCTCTCTTTCTATCTTTTTAACATAGCTTTTTATTAACATTTATTCATTATACACAATAATGGGTTCTGTTAAGACATTTTTATACATATCTATAATGTACTTTGATCACATTTACTGTTGTGTAGCCTACTGTTCAGGGAATGCTGTGTTACATGAGGAATTAATTTGCACAAATGTTTGGGATTATGCAGAGGACACCTGTCCTATTCTTCCCATGTATTTAGTCAATCATCTATATCAACATGGACTCAAGGATATCTACTTTATATCCCAATACTATGCTTACTTTGCTCTAGCTTTGGGCATCGGGGGCTCTTTTGTTGTTTCTGGATCTTGGGCTATGATACATTTATTTATCAATGCCCTCTTATCCCTCTCCTAGTCCTGGAAATCCCTTTGATCTCCCCAACTACTTGCTTTTTTTCTACTTTCAAGTCTGTTTTGGTGACCCAGGGAGTCTAGCTAAGATGGCCATGGGTGACAGCGTATTGTTGTGCTCTCTTACGTGTATACTTAATGTCTTTCTCCTGGTATAACTATTTGTGTATATGTCATACCCCGGACCTCCAGACATTTGGTACCACTTGAGTCCTCCTTCCCCCTAGTGTCACATGCCAGGACTCAGAACTTCCTCAAGCCCATTGCATATGGTCAAGTAAGAAAGGGAGATTTGTCAATGAATTCTATGGGAAAGATGGAGATGGTTTTCTTCTTTAATGTAATTTTACTTTATGATATATTTTTTTAAGTTACAAAGATAGTAAGTACGTGGAGTAGCCATATAGCCTGTTCAGTTTCTCCTATTATTAACATCTTATGACATTCTTGTCACAATTGATGAATCTGATTGATAACAAGGCTCTTACCTTCACTCCATATGTGATATTGACATTTCCTGGATTTTAATCTAATGTGCTATTTCCTGTTACAGTATCTCATCTCAGATATGATAGTACTCCAATCCTATGCAGGAGCTTATCCCTGGAGCAAAATAATTCTCCAATTCTTTGTGATCATTGCCCACTTGTGGCTCTTCACCTAGGACTGGGACCATGTGGAATATCCCCTGGTCACACTCACATACAAATTGTTGTCATTATTGTGATCATGTTCAGGCAAAGCCATATTGTTCACATTTTGTGGGTGCAGTTTTCTCCGTCGTGCCTAACAGTCATTCTCTAACAGCAGGCAGCCTAGCACTCTGTCTCTTCTCTTTGGCCTCACCTTCAGTAATTTTCCCTGAGCCTTCATTGCCAGAACTGTGTTGGAGATACACAAGTTGGAGTTTGGCAGTGCACAGTCTTTGTTTTCTCCATTTTGACCAGTTGTGAATCTCCACAATATTTCCCATCAATGCAAAAGGAAGCTTCTTTGGAGAGGGGTATGAGCTATCCATGTCTGTGGATATGAAGATACGTAATTAGAATACAGTTACAAATTATATTGGTTTGAGAAGATGGCAGTAGTATGTTCTCCTCTCAAGTCTCTGACACCTCTAGCTATGGATAGTTGGTAGGATTATAGCACTAGGCATCCCTCCTATTGATCAGGTCTTACGTCCATTTAGACAGTCACCACTATCGCCTCATTGAGCATTCTTTGCTCAGTGGTTTTGGACAATGCATAGTGTTACACATTGACAGTAAGAGTTCACCACCCTACAAAGTCTATATTTTACTTCTTCCTCATTCTGTAGTTTTAAATTGTTGGAAACCAAGATGGACTCACTGTTTCTATAGTCTTGCCTTTTCCAGAGTGTCATTAAAGGGAATCTTACATGCTGTTTACTTTTATTTACAATACAAAAATCAATTCTATTTCTAATACAAATTCTATCATGTCTTTGATCATTACATCTTAAACTGAAAACAGATCGAAGGTTTCGATATGGAATTTTGCAAAATATATCTTCATACATATCCATTTGGTCATTTTCTCTCTCTCAAGTCCTTTGTTTACCCAGAGGATTTTCCATCACCCCATGGAGCACCTGCTGTTAAGTTCTTTCCTTTATCCTAAATATATCATCCATTAAACTCTATGAGGCACACTCACCTTTTAGGTCCCACCTTCAAAGCTTTTCAGACTTTACCTTCCAACTACTCCTGTTAGGCTTTTAAATTTTTTCTATTTTTATCTCCTTAAAGTCCTAAATCACATTCCTGCAACCTCATTTCACCTTTCCTTCAATATTTTATTGAATATCGACATTTTCCTTCGATTATTCCACCTTTCCTTAAATATTTTAAAGTCTGAGCTATGTCTTAAACTCTGTAACCTGCAACAATGTTATGCCTGTCTCATAATCGGTGTCCATAAATACTCATTGAATGGGCAGATGATTTGCCATAGGGAAAAGGCTGGCTGCCTGGCGCAGCGATGCCACTCGAAATGCCTGCTCTATCACATCCACTCGAACACGCAGTCATTTCCTACTCAAACTTTACAAACATGTCTGAAGGTCATTTGAAAAGAATGGACTGGAATCTGAAATAAACGTAATCTATGTAGAGTACATGATGCTTATACTAGCAAGATCAAATAACACCATGTTAGCGAACCTTGAAAATGCATGTCAGAAGTTTTAAGCATTAGCCAGAACATTGGTACTGCTATGAATAGCTGTAGTATATTGCATGAAATTTACATTCTCCTTATCCAGTGCATGGCTACTTGGGAGAGGATATTAACCCGAATACAATCATTATCATCATCCATGCTGATAAAAAGAGCTATGGCTGTGTGTTTTGTCATTTGCTTCAAAGAACCCTAAGTGAAATATTCTTGAGAATCCCCATTTTGCATTTTGTACGTTTGAAAATGAACTTGGGTTCATCTGTGGGTTCCGTTTCTAAAGCACACTGTTCCAGGATAGGATTTGCTACACTTGGATTGTCTCTGTGTACCAGATCAACTCCCCTGTGAATGAACTGTTACAGTTTGGATGGTAGGAAGAGGGAGCTCTTTTAACTCTCTCTTCTCCTGCTTCTCTCTTTACCTACCCCATTCCTTCACTTTCTCCCTTTCTCTTCCACCCCTTCCTCCTCCTCCTCTTCCTCTTCCTCCTCACATCTGCCATTGTTATGGGTTATGAAGAATGGTGTGGATATAATATCATATTCAAACTCATGGATGAATTCTGAATTAATATTGTAAGTAAAAGTAAATAACATGAAAAATTCCCTTTACATGACACTTTTTCCATTTGTTTTTTTTTTGTTTGTTTGCTTGTATGTTTGTTTGTTTTTTTAAACAAGGTCTCTCTGTGTTGCCTTGGCTGTCCTGGAACTCACTTTATAGACCAGACTGGCCTTGAACTCATATCAATCCAGATTCAACTGCCTCTGCTTCCCAAGTGCTGGCATTAAAAATATGCATCATCTCTGCCTGGCTTATACAACACACTTGAAAAGGCAAGGCTATAAACACAGTAAGTAAGTCTAGATTTCCAACAACTTGAAAACAAAGCCAAGGAAAGGCAGAAGCAAACATTGCCTCCACACATTTGCAGTCCCTGCTGGAGGCCCAGTGGACTGTGTGAGAAGGGGACCAGTTAGCTTTTCACTCAAGCACTCTCTGTTCCAAGTGTTGGCCCCTAGCTGGCAGGCTGTTTTAAAGGCACAGATCTGTGGGCACATAGCACATTACAAAAGTTGAGGCTGATGTTCTAAAAGACAATAGACCCTTGTCTCTAATTTTTGAGACTAAGGAGATTTGAATATTTGCAACAGTTAGAATCTTTTGATAGTCTGGAGTTGTCCTAGAAGCTTCGATTGTGAAAATGACAAAGGTGCTAGTGGAAGTTTGTGGTGTAGGCAGTTACAGTCAGTCACCACTTTCAGGTTTCTCAGCATAGCAAGTCATAAACCCATCTGAATAGATCTTGTAATTTAAGAAATTAATCAAAAGCAGTTGAAATGAAGATGACTGCTACAAAGCCTTTCAAGAGTTTTCCTCTCAAAATAATGATTAGCTCCAAGTTATACAGATAGAAACTTCTCACCTAATCTTCCACACATGTGCAACACTTTATTTTTGTGAATCGCTTCCAGAGTTTAAAGATGTAAATCCATCTATAGTTCACCTAGATAAAATGAAGATTCAACTCTACTGTTCTCTATCTTTTAATAATGTGCTCCTTTTATCTTTATGACCTAAAAGAGTTAATACCATATAAATGAGAACTCATGATCTCATGATCTTGCTGATAAAGAGATACTTGGGAATTCTTGGTTCAGTGTTTTTCTTGATTGTGTTTTTAGAATAAAACCAACAGACTGTGTCAAGAGAGGCTACAAAGATCACTGTGTTCCTTTAGTACCCATAAGCTTGCTTGTGTTGGAGTTTCCAGCAGGTTCTTGTTTCTACTTTCCAAGCTAACACAAGGCTTCTGAAATAAATCATATTACCAGACGCTATACCCTTCTCTTCCTGTGTTGGCCGTGGGAGTTTGCCTCATTTCTTTTTTAATGACCATCATTCTTCTCTAATCACATATTGAATAAAAGGTGGTAGCTAAGCTCTCTACACTCACGTTCTTTCAAGGTTTCGAGAGTGGGAAAATATGCTGGGGCCATGTCTGCCCTTTCAAAACTGATGGCTAGTTTCCTATACAAAATACCTCATGATATTTTTCTGTATCGTCTGTTTTGCATTATTTACAGGCTTTAAATAATTTTCATGTATCATTTCACATACATCCTACCAGGTCTCTAACAGTTGAACAGGGCAGATATCACTCTAATATTTATGGATGATGGTTCAGTTTAGAGAATTGCAGTAGGTGTTTTCTACAGACACGAATTTAGGATATGGGAGAAGACAGGATCATAAAGCTAAGCTTCTAGATTCCTCTTGGAAACTCCATTTTAATACAGAGCATTATTGCTGGCGAATAGTGATGCCATCACAATATAAGTGTCACACATTTTTGCAATGTATGTTTTGGTGGTACTAGATAACCATTTGAACTTCTATGCCACACTGTTAATCTCTTGATGGAAGGAAATCCTGTAGCCATTCTTCCTTCTGGTTTTTTCTTAATCTCATTTTCCAACAGGAATTTTAAGACTTGACCTAAATACTATTATTAAAACATGGCCTTGTTTCTCTTTTCTGGAAGGGATACTCACAAATATAATTTAGTGTTATTTTCAAACTAGTCCTACTTTTTACTGATCCTGTGACTGAGTTTACATAGTCAAAGATCTTAAAGCTCTGTTCTTGTTCCACTGGCAAAAGATGATTGGAATGGTAAGAGCCCACTTTTGTCTTATCATGAGCTCATTTTGAGATGGGGGATGATACTGTCAGTCATTAAGTGTTTAATGTTTCCATAGTGATTTCTATAAAGTCTTGCTTCTTAAGAGACATTCCTGTACCCCATCTTTGTCTGTATTCCCAATTCTGCATATAGGTCCTTGTGTCTTCACAGTAAATACCAGTCTTTTAGAGAGGTCTCATGGGCATCCTTTGCTCCCACTTTTCAAAAGCTGAGGTAAAAACTCTTTCCTCTCCTCAGAGCTTATGAAGTTATACATTTATTGTGTATCAAGTAGGGAATAATTATATAATTATATATATATATTTTTTATTAACTTGAGTATTTCTTTTTTTTTCATCGCAGCCTTATTTATTTATTTATTTATTTTTAATTTTTTTTTATTAACTTGAGTATTTCTTATATACATTTCAAGTGTTATTCCCTTTCCCGGTTTCCGGGCAAAATCCCCCTCCCCCCTCCCCTTCCTTATGGGTGTTCCCCTCCCAACCCTCCCCCCATTGCCGCCCTCCCCCCATAGTCTAGTTCACTGGGGGTTCAGTCTTAGCAGGACCCAGGGCTTCCCCTTCCACTGGTGCTCTTACTAGGATATGCATTGCTACCTATGAGGTCAGAGTCCAGGGTCAGTCCATGTATAGTCTTTGGGTAGTGGCTTAGTCCCTGGAAGCTCTGGTTGCTTGGCATTGTTGTACATATGGAGTCTCGAGCCCCTTCAAGCTCTTCCAGTTCTTTCTCTGATTCCTTCAACGGGGGTCCTATTCTCAGTTCAGTGGTTTGCTGCTGGCATTCGCCTCTGTATTTGCTGTATTCTGGCTGTGTCTCTCAGGAGCGATCTACATCTGGCTACTGTCGGTCTGCACTTCTTTGCTTCATCCATCTTGTCTAATTGGGTGGCTATATATGTATGGGCCACATGTGGGGCAGACTCTGAATGGGTGTTCCTTCAGTCTCTGTTTTAATCTTTGCCTCTCTCTTCCCTGCCAAGGGTATTCTTGTTCCCCTTTTAAAGAAGGAGTGAAGCATTCACATTTTGATCATCCGTCTTGAGTTTCATTTGCTCTAGGCATCTAGGGTAATTCAAGCATTTGGGCTAATAGCCACTTATCAATGAGTGCATACCATGTATGTCTTTCTGTGATTGGGTTAGCTCACTCAGGATGATGTTTTCCAGTTCCAACCATTTGCCTACGAATTTCATAAAGTCGTTGTTTTTGATAGCTGAGTAATATTCCATTGTGTAGATGTACCACATTTTCTGTATCCATTCCTCTGTTGAAGGGCATCTGGGTTCTTTCCAGCTTCTGGCTATTATAAATAAGGCTGCGATGAACATAGTGGAGCACATGCCTTTTTTATATGTTGGGGCATCTTTTGGGTATGTGCCCAAGAGAGGTATAGCTGGATCCTCAGGCAGTTCAATGTCCAATTTTCTGAGGATTCTCCAGACTGATTTCCAGAATGGTTGTACCAGTTTGCAATCCCACCAACAATGGAGGAGTGTTTCTGTTCCTCCACATCCTCGCCAGCATCTGTTGTCCCCTGAGTTTTTGATCTTAGCCATTCTCACTGGTGTGAGGTGAAATCTCAGGGTTGTTTTGATTTGCATTTCCCTTATAACTAAAGATGTTGAACATTTCTTTAGGTGTTTCTCAGCCATTCGGCATTCCTCAGCTGTGAATTCTTTGTTTAGCTCTGAACCCCATTTTTTAATAGGGTTATTTGTTTCCCTGCGGTCTAACTTCTTGAGTTCTTTGTATATTTTGGATATAAGGCCTCTATCTGTTGTAGGATTGGTAAAGATCTTTTCCCAATCTGTTGGTTGCTGTTTTGTCCTAACCACAGTGTCCTTTGCCTTACAGAAGCTTTGCAGTTTTATGAGATCCCATTTGTCGATTCTTGATCTTAGAGCGTAAGCCATTGGTGTTTTGTTTAGGAAATTTTTTCCAGTGCCCATGTGTTCCAGATGCTTCCCTAGTTTTTCTTCTATTAGTTTGAGTGTGTCTGGTTTGATGTGGAGGTCCTTGATCCACTTGGACTTAAGCTTTGTACAGGGTGATAAGCATGGATCAATCTGCATTCTTCTACATGTTGCCCTCCAGTTGAACCAGCACCATTTGCTGAAGATGCTATCTTTTTTCCATTGGATGGTTTTGGCTCCTTTGTCAAAAATCAAGTGACCATAGGTATGTGGGTTCATTTCTGGGTCTTCAATTCTATTCCACTGGTCTATCTGTCTGTCTCTGTACCAATACCATGCAGTTTTTATCACTATTGCTCTGTAATACTGCTTGAGTTCAGGGATAGTGATTCCCCCTGAAGTCCTTTTATTGTTGAGGATAGCTTTAGCTATCCTGGGTTTTTTGTTATTCCAGATGAATTTGCAAATTGTTCTGTCTAACTCTTTGAAGAATTGGATTGGTATTTTGATGGGGATTGCATTGAATCTGTAGATTGCTTTTGGTAAAATGGCCATTTTTACTATATTAATCCTGCCAATCCATGAGCATGGGAGATCTTTCCATCTTCTGAGGTCTTCTTCAATTTCCTTCTTCAGTGTCTTGTAGTTCTTATTGTACGGATCTTTTACTTGCTTGGTTAAAGTCACACCGAGGTACTTTATATTATTTGGGTCTATTATGAAGGGTGTCGTTTCCCTAATTTCTTTCTCGGCTTGTTTCTCTTTTGTGTAGAGGAAGGCTACTGATTTATTTGAGTTAATTTTATACCCAGCCACTTTGCTGAAGTTGTTTATCAGCTTTAGTAGTTCTCTGGTGGAACTTTTGGGATCACTTAAATACACTATCATATCATCTGCAAACAGTGATATTTTGACTTCTTCTTTTCCGATCTGTATCCCCTTGACCTCCTTTTGTTGTCTGATTGCTCTGGCTAGAACTTCAAGAACTATATTGAATAAGTAGGGAGAGAGTGGGCAGCCTTGTCTAGTCCCTGATTTTAGTGGGATTGCTACGAGTTTCTCTCCATTTAGTTTAATGTTAGCAACTGGTTTGCTGTATATGGCTTTTACTATGTTCAGGTATGGGCCTTGAATTCCTATTCTCTCCAGGACTTTTATCATGAAGGGGTGTTGAATTTTGTCAAATGCTTTCTCAGCGTCTAATGAAATGATCATGTGGTTTTGTTCTTTCAGTTTGTTTATATAATGGATCACGTTGATGGTTTTCTGTATATTAAACCATCCCTGCATGCCTGAGATGAAGCCTACTTGGTCATGGTGGATGATTGTTTTGATGTGCTCTTGGATTCAGTTTGCCAGAATTTTGTTGAGTATTTTTGCATCGATATTCATAAGGGAAATTGGTCTGAAGTTCTCTTTCTTTGTTGTGTCTTTGTGTGGTTTAGGTATAAGAGTAATTGTGGCTTCGTAGAAGGTATTCGGTAGTGATCCATCTGTTTCAATTTTGTGGAATAGTTTGGATAATATTGGTATGAGGTCTTCTCTGAAGGTTTGGTAGAATTCTGCACTAAACCCGTCTGGACCTGGGCCCTTTTTGGTTGGGAGACCTTTAATGACTGCTTCTATTTCCTTAGGAGTTATGGGGTTGTTTAACTGGTTTATCTGTTCCTGATTTAACTTTGGTACCTGGTATCTGTCTAGGAAATTATCCATTTCCTGAAGATTTTCAAGTTTTGTTGAATATAGGTTTTTATAGTAAGATCTGATGATTTTTTTGAATTTCCTCTGAATCTGTTGTTATGTCTCCCTTTTCATTTCTGATTTTCTTAATTTGGACACACTCTCTGTGTCCTCTCGTTAGTCTGGCTAAGGGTTTATCTATCTTGTTGATTTTCTCAAAGAACCAACTTTTAGTTCTGTTGATTCTTTCTATGGTCCTTTTTGTTTCTACTTGGTTGATTTCAGCTCTGAGTTTGATTATTTCCTGCCTTCTACTCCTCCTGGGTGTATGTGCTTCTTTTTGTTCTAGAGCTTTTAGGTGTGCTGTCAAGCTGCTGACATATGCTCTTTCCTGTTTCTTTCTGCAGGCACTCAGCGCTATGAGTTTTCCTCTTAGCACAGCTTTCATTGTGTCCCATAAGTTTGGGTATGTTGTACCTTCATTTTCATTAAATTCTAAAAAGTTTTTAATTTCTTTCTTTATTTCTTCCTTGACCAGGTTATCATTGAGTAGAGCATTGTTCAATTTCCAAGTATATGTGGGCATTCTTCCTTGATTGTTATTGAAGACCAGTTTTAGGCCGTGGTGGTCCGATAGCAGGCATCGGATTATTTCTATCTTTCTGTACCTGTTGAGGCCCGTTTTTTGACCAATTATATGGTCAATTTTTGAGAAAGTACCATGAGGAGCTGAGAAGAAGGTATATCCTTTTGCTTTAGGATAGAATGTTCCATAAATATCCGTTAAGTCCATTTGGCTCATGACTTCTCTTAGTCTCTCTACATCTCTGTTCAATTTCTGTTTCCATGATCTGTCCATTGATGAGAGTGGGGTGTTGAAATCTCCCACTATTATTGTGTGAGGTGCAATGTGTGTTTTGAGCTTTAGTAAGGTTTCTTTTACATATGTAGGTGCCCTTGTATTTGGGGCATAGATATTTAGGATTGAGAGTTCATCTTTGTGGATTTTTCCTTTGATGAATATGAAGTGTCCTTCCTTATCTTTTTTGATGACTTTTAATTGAAAATTGATTTTATTTGATATTAGAATGGCCTCTCCAGCTTGCTTCTTCTGACCATTTGCTTGGAAAATTGTTTTCCAGCCTTTCACTCTGAGGTAATGTCTGTCTTTGTCTCTGAGGTGTGTTTCCTGTAGGCAGCAGAATGCAGGGTCCTCGTTGCGTATCCAGTTTGTTAATCTATGTCTTTTTATTGGGGAGTTGAGGCCATTGATATTGAGAGATATTAAGGAATAGTGATTATTGCTTCCCATTATATTCATATTTGGATGTGAGGTTATGTTTGTGTGCTTTCATTCTCTTTGTTTTGTTGCCAAGACGATTAGTTTCTTGCTTCTTCTAGGTTATAGCTTGCCTCCTTATGTTGGGCTTTACCATTTATTATCCTTTGTAGTGCTGGATTTGTAGAAAGATATTGTGTAAATTTGGTTTTGTCATGGAATATCTTGGTTTCTCCATCTATGTTAATTGAGAGTTTTGCAGGATACAGTAACCTGGGCTGGCATTTTTGTTCTCTTAGGGTCTGTAGGACATCAGTCCAGGATCTTCTGGCCTTCATAGTTTCTGGCGAGAAGTCTGGTGTGATTCTGATAGGTCTGCCTTTATATGTTACTTGACCTTTTTCCCTTACTGCTTTTTATATTCTTTCTTTATTTTGTGCGTTTGGTGTTTTGACTATTATGTGACGGGAGGTGTTTCTTTTCTGGTCCAATCTATTTGGAGTTCTGTAGGCTTCTTGTATGCCTATGGGTATCTCTTTTTTTAGGTTAGGGAAGTTTTCTTCTATGATTTTGTTGAAGATATTTACTGGTCCTTTGAGCTGGGAGTCTTCACTCTCTTCTATACCTATTATCCTTAGGTTTGATCTTCTCATTGAGTCCTGGATTTCCTGTATGTTTTGGACCAGTAGCTTTTTCCGCTTTACATTGTCTTTGACAGTTGAGTCAATGATTTCTATGGAATCTTCTGCTCCTGAGATTCTCTCTTCCATCTCTTGTATTCTGTTGGTGAAGCTTGTATCTACAGCTCCTTGTCTCTTCTTTTGGTTTTCTATATCCAGGGTTGTTTCCATGTGCTCTTTCTTGATTGCTTCTATTTCAATTTTTTTTGTGTTTTTAATTTTATTTATTGTTACATAGGATAGCTAACTGACACAGAAAAGGAAAAATATGGGTCAAAACTTGTACTTGGTACTTTATCAGTCTAAGAAGGCAAATTTACAAAATGAAACAAGTAATAAATTAATATTTCATAGAAAGCAGCTAATAACTTCCATTTAAAATTAATAATCATTTATCAATTCCATTCATACACCATAGGTTTATGCACCTATCCTTTATGCCAATGTGAAGAATATTCTATTGAACCATTTTCACACCAGAAGAACATTCCGTGAGAACATTACACAATTTTACTAATTATCCCTTTCTTGATGTTCTATTCTGATCTGTGGCAAGGTAGGTATGCATTGGTTTAGACATGATACTGAATTATCTCATGTCACAAACCAGACAAACACACTTGGGTACACCATTCAAACTGGGGGTTAGAATAATCCAGTTTACTTTATTGTCACTATTTCCATTTTTAATTCCTTCAACTGTTTGATTGTGTTTTCCTAGAATTCTTTCAGGGATTTTTGCGATTCCTCTCTGTAGGCTTCTACTTGTTTATTAATGTTTTCCTGTGTTTCCCTAAGGGAGTTCTTCACATCTTTCTTGAAGTCCTCCAGCATCATGATCAAATATGATTTTGAAACTAGATCTTGCTTTTCTGGTGTGTTTGGATATTCCATGTTTGTTTTGATGGGAGAATTGGGCTCCGATGGTGCCATGTAGTCTTGGTTTCTGTTGCTTGGGTTCCTGCGCTTGCCTCTCGCCATCAGATTATCTCTAGTGTTACTTTGTTCTGCTATTTCTGACAGTGGCTAGACTGTCCTATAAGCCTGTGTGTCAGGAGTGCTGTAGACCTGTTTTCCTCTCTTTCAGTCAGTTATGGGGACAGAGTGTTCTGCTTTCGGGCGTGTAGTTTTTCCTCTGTACAGGTCTTCAGCTGTTCCTGTGGGCCTGTGTCTTGAGTTCACCAGGCAGCTTTCTTGCAGCAGGAAAGTTGGTCTTACCTGTGGTCCCGAGGCTCATGTTCGCTCGTGGGGTGCTGCCCACGGGCTCTCTGCGGTGGCAGCAACCAGGAATACCTGTGCCGCCTCTTCCGGGAGCTTCAGTGCACCAGGGTTCCAGATGGCCTTTGGTGTTTTCCTCTGGCGTCCGAGATGTATGTACAGAGAGCAGTCTCTTCTGGTTTCCCAGGCTTGTCTGCCTCTCTGAAGGTTTAGCTCTCCCTCCCACGGAATTTGGGTGCAGAGAACTGTTTATCCGGTCTGTTTCCTTCAGGGTCCGGAGGTGTCTCTGGCAGGGGTCCTGCCGCTCCTGGGCCCTCCCCCACGGGAGCCCAGAGGCCTTATACAGTTTCCTCTTGGGCCAGGGATGTGGGCAGGGGTGAGCAGTGTTGGTGGTCTCTTCCGCTCTGCAGCCTCAGGAGTGCCCACCTGACCAGGCGGTTGGGTCTCTCTCTCACAGGGTCTGGGAGCAGAGAGCTGCTGCAATTATATATATTGATGCAAATTCGATTTTTCTTTCACAGAGACCTACATGTTGATTCCAGTATATCTTTCTTTTCCCTTTTTAAAAGAAAATGTTTCCTAGTTTTGCAGTGCAGTTAACCAACGGAACAGTTTTTTTTCTCCTTTTTTTATTAGATATATTTCTTTATTTACATTTCAAATGTTATTCCCTTTCCTGGGTTCCTGTCCATAAGGCCCCCTACCCCCTACCCCTCCCCCATACGGGTGTCCCCCCCATCCACCCTCCTTACCGCCCCCCTCCAACATTCCCCTGCACTGGGTTGTATTCTTCAGTGCAGGAACTCCAGGAGAATGAACACAGGAGGCCTGGTCAATGCTGATGACTGTATCCCAGTAGCAGAATAAGGAAAAGAAAGGTCAACATCTAGAAAGAAAACTATTGGTTTAATTTTAATGAAATCATGTATAGTGTACTCGATAAAATTTAGAACGTAATTGAATCTTATAATATTTGCAAATGTGCACAAATACCGAACACATAAAATTTAAGAATCCCATTTATTCTAGCTCACTATGTATCTATAAAATGAAAAGGTGTCTGATACTCCTTATTCCCTAAAGGAACCTTCAGTATGTGACCTGCATGTGATGTCCAGCTCTCCTCTGTCGTTTCAGCTGGTCATGTTTGTGCTGCAGCTAGGCAATGCCACATTCCTGCTTACGGAGCCAGTGATCAGTGCCATGACCACCGGCGCTGCCACCCATGTTGTGACGTCACAAGTCAAGTATCTCTTGGGAATAAAAATGCCATATATATCTGGACCACTGGGATTCTTTTATGTGAGTTTTCTAAGTGTCTCTGTTGTTTATATAATCTGGGTGTATGTTTCACAAAACTTAATTTAGCTTACTATAGTACTGAGAGTTTTCTGTACCACAGAAAGTTGGGTTTAAATTTTCTTTTTTTTTTAAAACATAGGATGGTTTAAATATATTTGGGGGTATGAAACTAGTTTAATGAGTACAATCTACTGACTTTGGAAATCATTCCTTATAGTGAATAATTGAATATAAGTTGGGTGTTTGGTGAGAAAAAAAATAGCTAGGTGGTTTTGGGAGTCAGATCTGTTGCCAAGTTCTAATGAAATCCATCTACCAGGCTTTTGATCCACTCCATCACATTCTTTCAGAACTGTGAACTCCAGTAGGGATCAAAACAGAGGTGTGGTTGGTTTTGGTGACTGGGGCCCAGTAATAGACAATCAGCTACTAAAATCTGTCTGAATCTGAGAAGAATGACTGACCAGTTTCAGCACATTTCCATAATGACATTCCATCACTCTTGTTGTCTTTGGAGACTTGACTTAAAACCCACAGCTGCCTAGGGCTTTGCATTCAGTTGGAACTTTACAACAACTACAGCAAATATTCAAGTCATGGCTTCACTTTACTTAGGTTTATGCATTGCTGGGTTTTATAGCAAGCTCTGTGTCACCCTTAATCTTAAAGCTAACTGTCTGACTAAGCACCCAGATACATGGACGTACAATAATCTACTGGTCTAATTTCTGTTTTGGAAGTAATGGCTGGTACTTCTCAATTTTCCATGCCCCAGCAGAGATTCACTTCATGTGTGTATCATTATCTGCATTATTGATTTTTTCTTTTTTCTTCTTGTGTGTATGTGTTTTCTCATGTGTGGGCACATGTGTGAGGCGTGTGTGTGTGTGTGTGTGTGTGTGTGTGTGTGTGTGTGTGTAGGAGGCTACGCTTGACTTCAGTCATTTCCCTCACTTGCTTTCTATCTTATTCCATGTGCCATACAGGGTTTCTCCCTGAAACCTCTGTTCATGAGCATGGCTTCTTTAGCTATCCAGTTTGCTCTGGAAATCCGTTCTCTGTCTTCTAAACACCGCAATTACAAGCGGGACTCCCTTGCCTTCCTGGCATTTATAAGGTTTGGGGATCTGATCTTTCTGCCTGCATGGTAAGCACTTTAACATCTGAGCAATCTCCCGAATCCTACCAGTTATTTAAAACAGATTTCAGATTTTAGAAGTTCTCTTATCAAAGTGGTATAATGTTTCCAGAAAATTCTACCTAGAAATTTCAACATATTGGTATCTCACTCCACCTTTATCATTCCTGAGTCTGGTTGTTACTGTTTTTGTTGATGTTGGTGGTGGTGCCTTTTGTTTTTTTTTCTTTTTTTTTTGTTTTTTTTTTTTGTTTTTATTAACTTGAGTATTTCTTATATACATTTCCAGTGTTATTCCCTTTCCCGGTATCCGGGCAAACATCCCCCTCCCCCCTCCCCTTCCTTATGGGTGTTCCCCTCCCAACCCTCCCCCCATTGCCGCCCTCCCCCCATAGACTAGTTCACTGGGGGTTCAGTCTTAGCAGGACCCAGGGCTTCCCCTTCCACTGGTGCTCTTACTAGGATATTCATTGCTACCTATGGGGTACCTAGGAAGCACAAGGCCCTGGGTTCGGTCCCCGGCTCCCCCCCCAAAAAAAAAAAACAAAAAAACCGAAGCCTTTTGTTTTTAATAACATAATATCAAGCCCTTTGGATGTGCAGCTGGACATAGGAAGATAGTAAAAAAGAGAAATGCTGTAATTATAGTATAATCTCATAAGTGACAGGAAAAATGATTCTAAATACCATGCATACACATAGATATGGAATTTTCAAAGACTTAATAAAAACCCTATTTTTTTTAAGTGTGAGAATGAGAGATATACGGAAATCCTCCTTAGTGGCACTGTACACGTTAGAGTTTGGGATGTTTGCTAGCACTAAGGAGAAGAGTGTTTTGTATGTACTCCTGAAGCTCAACTTTGAGTATGTAAAATAGAAATGACCAAATACACACAAATAAACACAAATTGGAATGAATGTCATAAAATTTTGTCTGGTGATAAAATAGTAAGAAAGGCAGTAACTGGTGGTGTGGTGCTGCAAGCCGGCTCTGGAGTTTTCTTGCTTAGGTAATATCTGTCTCAGTAATTCATTCATTGCAAGAAAGTTTAAAATCAAAACAAGAAAGCTGGAACTGCGCCTGAAAGCAACATAATTTCATGCTCCAACTCAAACAAAAGCAGACCAGAGTAGCTGTAAGCCATTAGATGACTGGCTAAGAGTTAAGACCTTCGGTGACTCCCAGTCTACAGAACAAAATCAAATTGGAGAAGATTCTGCCTTGACCTGCCTTGCAATAGACTGTTAATCCACATATGTGCAGAGTAGAAAGCGCACATGGGTTAGAACTGAGCCCTGCTTGCGTGTTTCCACGTATATAGATGATCCGCTCATCTTTGTTTTCAGAAGTCTGATAAAGAAACAGGCCACACTGACTTGGAAGTGACATTGTTCCCTGCTACCCCAGCTGTTACTGTGTAGACATGCTCACTGAAGCATGTGCAAGTGAATCCCTTCTCATGAGGTGAAATGCAGGTCACTTTATCTTATCTAGATCAAATGCTGTGGCACCTTTGAAGACCTTTTGTAAGATCCTACACTGGGACTGACTCACAGCCAGGTACATGTGTAGGCTGCAGATTTTATTTATTTATTTATTTTTATTAACTTGAGTATTTCTTATATACATTTCGAGTGTTATTCCCTTTCCCGGTTTCCGGGCAAACATCCCCCTAATCCCTCCCCCTCCCCTGCTGTATGGGTGTTCCCCTCCCCATCCTCCCCCCATTGCTGCCCTCCCCCCAACAATCACGTTCACTGGTGGTTCAGTCTTAGCAGGACCCAGGACTTCCCCTTCCACTGGTGCTCTTACTAGGATATTCATTGCTATCTATGAGGTCAGAGTCCAGGGTCAGTCCATGTATAGTCTTTGGGTAGTGGCTTAGTCCCTGGAAGCTCTGGTTGCTTGGCATTGTTGTACATATGGGGTCTCGAGCCCCTTCAAGCTCTTCCAGTTCTTTCTCTGTTTCCTTCAATGGGGGTCCTTTTCTCAGTTCAGTGGTTTGCTGCTGGCATTCGCCTCTGTATTTGCTGTATTCTGGCTGTGTCTCTCAGGAGAGATCTACATCCGGCTCCTGTCGGCCTCCACTACTTTGCTTCATCCATCTTGTCTAATTGGATGGCTGTATATGTATGGGCCACATGTGGGGCAGGCTCTGAATGGGTGTTCCTTCTGTGTCTGTTTTAATCTTTGCCTCTCTATTCCCTGCCACGGGTATTCTTATTCCCCTTTTAAAGGAGTGAAGCATTCACATTTTGATCATCCGTCTTGAGTTTCATTTGTTCTAGGCATCTAGGGTAATTCAATAGGCTGCAGATTTTAAGTTTACATTATTCAGTGATTGGTGGATGCGATGCTTTTTTTTTTCTGACAGAAAATTTTAAAAATATGTTAACTCTTGCTGCTCTGGGTCAGAGGACCCGGTGTTCTCAGGCTGGTCAGAAATGAGAATTCTTTGTTCTTGGTTCGTGTGGTAGCACTTCTGTGTCAAGAATTGTAGTGATCCAAGACCAGAATGACACAAACTAGTAATATGAGTACTTGAGAGACTAAGAAAGGAAAAAAAAATAACATGAGTCTGAGGCCAGTCTGTAATGTATAGTGAGTTACTGACTAGATTGAGGTAAGTAGTTGAATTGCCGGCTAACCCATAGTGCATAGTGTGACTATCTGAAAAGAAGAAAATGTGGTAGTTGAGTATTAGTTTGTAAATTAATCTGTACTCAATGGATACTTTTACTGGGATAGTTGAAAAAGAGTTTCAGGACAGTTCAGTTGAATCTGGTGATCAGAATGTAAATTCAATCTTGCTCCTGAGTATTTAAGCTGTACCTGGAAGAGGAGGCCTGGACTCAGCATCGCACTGCAGAGCAGGTAAAAGGCCGTGGTCATCTGGTCACAGTGGAGGAAAGTCAATGGGCATCATTTGGGGGACTTGCTTTTTAACTACTTCCTTCTGAGTTTCTTATATCCTTCTAGAAAGCTAACCAGGTTGTGGGGAGAAAAGGATCACACCTTGTCACATAAATTAAAGTATAGAATAATTTATATAATGAGCCTGTCACACATCTTATGGCCTGGGACACTGGCTTTTATTTTTTAAAAACCACATTTAGCTTATATGTGCCATAATTCATCCCGGCAGTATTGATCTTTACTGTCCATTTTGAGAGAAAATATTGTTTTCTCCTTTTGTTCTGATCCTTTGTCTGCAGTAGATATTTCTGCCCGATGCTACAACTGTGGGTACCCCAGTGCCTCCTTCCTTAGGGATGCCAACTTGTGCAATAAAGAAAAGTCTGTCATCTAAATTGAATTAGTAATACCTCTGTCCAGTGGCCTCTCTGGGCTGGAAAATGTACTCACCTCAATGGGACACTTTTAGCAAATGATTTAATTCAGATCCATGAAGTGCTATGGCATTAGTATCATATATATATTATATGTATATGTATCATATATATGATATATATCATATATACATTTGTATACATGCATTTATACAAACATATATGTAATGACTATATGCTATATGTAATGAATATATCATATATAATGAATACACCATATGTATACACTTACACTTATATATGTGTGAATATACCATATGTATATACACACACTTACATATGAAGAGGATTTAGTGTAGTCACTTACAGGTTGTGGTCCAGCCAGTCCAACAACAGAAAGGCCAAGCATCTAATAGTTGTTCAATACAAGAGGTTGATTATCATAGTGATTCTTCAGTTTACATTGAACTCCCGAGGAAGTAGGCTTTAAACCAGTGAAGGCATTCCTCAACATCAGGATAGTTGAACTTGACAGCAAGAGTGAGCATAAGCAGGGAAAAGCAAATTTTCTTTCTTCTATGTCTTTTCTGTAGGCTGGCACCCTATGTATGCTATTTGGTTGGTGGCTTAATCTCAGGGAGCTCCCAGAGGTCTAGATTAGTTGTCACTGTTGGGCTTCCTATGGTGTTGCCACCCTCTTCAGCTCCTTCAATCCTTCCCCTAGCTCTTCCATAGTGGTCCCCGACCTCAGTCCAATGGTTGGCTGTCAGTATCTGCATCTGTCTCAGTCAGCTGCTGGTAGAGCCTTGCAGAGGACAGCCATGCTAGGCTCCTGTCTGCAAGCACAGCATTGCATCAGTAATAGTGTCAGGGTTTGGTGCTTGCCCATGGGATGGATCTCAAGTTGGTCCAGTCACTAGTTGGCTATTCCTTTAGTCTCTGCTTCATTGTTGTCTCTGCATTTCTTTCAGACAGGAATAATTCTGTGCCCAAGATTTTAAGGTGGGTTTGTGTGTCCCCATCCCTCCACTGGGAGCACTGTGTAACTACTGGAGGTGGACTCTTTAGGTTCCATCTCCCCACTGTTGGTCATCTCAGCTAAGGTACCTGAAGATACAGCTATATACTGCTCCTGGGCATATACCCAAAAGATACTCTACCATTCCCCGAGGACATGTGCTCCACTATGTTCATAGCAGCCTCATTCATAATAGCCAGACACTGGAAGCAACCCAGATGTCACTCAATCAAAGAATAGATACAGAAAATGTGGTTCATTTATACAATGGAATATTATTCAGTTATTAAAAATGAGGACATTGGGGTTGGGGATTTAGCTCAGTGGTAGAGCGCTTGCCTAGCAAGCGCAAGGTCCTGGGTTCGGTCCCCAGCTCCAAAAAAAAAAAAGAAAAGAAAAAAAAAATGAGGACATTATGAATTTTTCAGGCAAATGGATAAAACTAGAAATTAGTATCCTGAGTGCGGTAACCCAGATCCAAAAGGATACATGCATGGTATGTACTCACTGCTAAGTGGTTATGAGCAAAAAAGTACAGAGTACCCATGATACACCCAACAGACCGTAAGAGCAAAAAAGTACAGAGTACCCATGATACACCCAACAGACTGTAAGAAGTTAACCAAGAAGAAGGATCCAAGTAAGAATGCTTCAATCTCACTTAGAAAGAGGAACAAAAATAACTGTGGGAGGTAGAGACCTGGGTGGCAGAGGGGAGGAGTAGGAGAAAAGGGGGGCAGGATCAGGTATCGGGGGAGAAAGAAGAGAAGGCCAGAGGGCTAGATGAATGAATGAAAATATTCAGTTGCCGAGGGTGTGGGACAAGGATGGGAGGATCCTTTAGAAAGTCCCAGAGACCTGAGGTGTGAGAGGCTCCTAGGACTCTATGAGTGAAAGTAAATATTTGTGCTGTTAGTGAGAACTTATCCTGAGACTTGAAGACACACTGTATTTTAAAATGTGTTTACAATTTCCCATTGATTCAGCCCTCAATCTCTTCTGCAATTGTATTCTCACCTAACATATTATGTGCTATACTGTCATATTTATTTAAGATAAACAGAAATAGCCATGTTCGAAGGGTCACTCTGTCTCGGGGTCCTGGTTCAGCAGTTAAAGTGTCTTGTTCTCATCTTTCTGCAGAGTCAGGCATTTGACTCATACGTGAGTTGGCTCCCCAAACACATAACAGAGAAAACCTTAATTCTTTAAAATGAAAAATGCTTTTTAAAAAAAAAAAACAAAGGATGATGGAGTGTGTCTTTAGTAGAAAGGGTGTTTACCCGGAGGGCATAATAAAAATGACAAAAATTTCTCTATCGTATTTGCACATGTGGATTTCCTTGCGAAGGCACCAGTGTCGAGCCCACACCAGCCTACGGGAAGTGTGGCAAAGATCATTTCACCAGCCTGGCTCTGTGTTTCTTCTAAACACTAATGCACAGTTCAAGGGAGAAGTCAAACTTGGCAGTCTTTCCAAGGAACCTTCTTGAAAAGTTACTACTTTCAGCCTTAGAAATGCAGACTTTCTGAAATGGAAAACAGTTCCCTGTGTGCCTACACCCCAAAGTACAAGCACCGCACTGCTCTGCTTTGCTGTACAAACTAACCCAAGAATGTTAATAAAGTGGAACTGAAACGTCAGAAGGGCATCGGGGCCAGCAAAACATTTTCCTTTATAGAGAATGAGATCACAACTAAGTGTGTACACATGAAGTTTATATTTGGAGAAAAAAATCTACTTCGAAGATACAGGCCCTCTGGGACTCCAAATCAAGAATACACTTTGGTGGCCTTTGAAAGACTCCGTTTTCTTTGCATATATCATGCTGATTCTGTTGTCAGTTGCACAAATGCCAATATACCATAAAAATGATAGGACAAATTGAAAGGGAGAGAAGCAAAATGTTTATCTGTAGTGTGATTTAGTCAGTGGTGCTGTGCATGTGAATATGGAGTAATTACATGGACATTTACAATAAAGGTCACGTTCAAATTTTAAATCAGACAGCAAATACTTTTGCAACTTAACCATCTTGGGCTAAATGCCTTCCATCCCCCACAGTTCACTGAAAAAATGCACCACCACAAAACCCAGAGCTCAAGTAATTCAAATTAAGCTTATTTTTTCTAAACAAGGGATGGCTGGGTGCCAGGTGGGCCTTGGTATGCTTGGCTGAATGTTTGGTCCAAGAGAATTCTGTGTGCCCATGTTGTCTCTAGCTGCTTGACATACCGCGTTTCCCATTTCTGGCCCGAGACTTCATTTATCCCTTGACACAGAGCAAATGGATCTAATTCTTGTATAAGATACAGTTGTTAATGAGAAATTTAAATGCATGCATGTGAAAATGTATAGAATGATTTTTTTCTCTCTTTTCTGGTGCTTTCCTTGTACTAATGAAAATGTAACCTGAGACTGATATTCAATATCTTTCTCTTTTATTTTGGTATTTGTGTCCACTACTTTGGGGCATGGAATTATAAGAAGCTTATCGGTACTGAGTTTAAAGTATTTAATAAGGGAATGGTATGTAGACAAAGTTGATAGGAGGCATCCAAATCTGAGAAGCAGGGAAACTTGTTTGGACATTAGTTTGGAAATGATGAAAGATGGGTTTAGAGAGCTGTGAGTTTATCAGGAACTTGGATTCAAATATCATCTGATTAAAAGCATCTCTGAAGGGAGGTAAAGAGAGGTATATAGGTTGCATAAGAACACAACATTCTGGAAATGATTTTATGATCTCCATACAATGATAAAGAAAGTAGCACCCGTCCTTGATTAAAGATCTACTAGAGTAGGTTGATTCAACACTCTTTGTTGACAGATTAATAAGCATTGAGGATCCAGGGATGAATACTATCCAGGTTGTCCCTGAGGAGAGATAGGAAGTTTGGTAGATGGTTACACATACAAACTGAAAAGGATCTCTTGGAGCTTGTTAAGGAAAAATGGGTCATTGCTTGAAAGAAATGGTATGATAAGGTGGGTGGAGAAACTTGTACTTAAGGTAGTTATTACCTCTGTCCTGATACACTACTTTCATGGGAAACATGGAGAGTAGAGAGAGTCCCATCCATGGGCACAAGCTTGGTATGGCGGAGCGGCAGACAAACTAGCTCTTTTCTTAAACGCCTTTTAAGTGGAAGTCAGAAATTTTGTGACTCTCTTCTTCAACTCTTACATTTTGTTTACAAGATTTATCCCAATGTTCCGAAGGCTTTTGTTGGCTATAGCAGTATTCCACTAGATGGATTCTTCAGTAAACTGTATTCATTGTGAGGCTTTCTAGAAGTTATGTGATTAAAATGTTTGATGAGTCACACTTCCTTCAATAGACATTCTTCCAAAAATGGAGGGAAGGTCGCTATTCTCAGACATATATTTTTGTACAGAGATCATGCCAAATGTATTTTCTGTCACAGAATGAGCACATGTAATAAGCATGTGTGAATGTTAGCATTTTTGCCCTCTGGAAACAGTCCTGGCCTTGTGGTTGGTGACTAACTCAAAATCAAATATTTAAAATTAAGACCCGTAGATCGACAGTTATTAGTTTGTGCCTACTATTCAAATAGTGCTGACACACAGCAAAACATTCTGGGTTTGGTGTCCCTTAGCTGTTTCCCGAGTGAAATGCAACCTTTTTCATGACAGAGACTCAGAACAGAGATGGCACAGGCTTAGTCAATGATATGAAAGGGTTTATGTGTTTCGTTTTGCATGGAAGGATTTATTCAGGTGTTCTTTGTGGCCCCTTTGTAGGTAGTCCAGAATTACTAGGAAAAAAAGATTATTAATGTTGTTTTCATACTTTAAAATACTTTAGTTAACTTTTTCTCTTATATATTTTATTGTAGTAACCAGGATGCTAGGAAAGGAGAAGTTTTGGTAACGGGTATTTTCAGTTGACGGAATATTAAAAAAAAAAACCCAGTCCATTACAATTTTATCACCTGTTATTTTCTAAGCGTATGAGATTGTTGTCTTGTGTCAAGAAGCTTCATATGTGAATGAACACTCTGGCATTTTTTTTTCTGTACATGTATGTCCCTATACAGGGTCTTAGAGTCTGAGTCATAATTGTGCAATGAAAGCAACCCAGTGGGTGTGGCTCCAGGGAAGCCTTTTACTTTTTTAGGTAACTCATGCTATGAGGTTTTTCTGCCTTCAATTTTGCTTTATTCTTATACAGTCTTAGTTGCTAAACATCTGTTTATTTAGATCAGGTTGATCATTTCAAAGATAGATTGCTTGGAATTTGCTGTCATGGTAATTTTAATATTCATCTCGTTGCCTTCCACAAAACAGAACATCGATAAGCATGAAGGGGTGCAAATGTAACTACAAACCCATCCTGGGCTGAGCCTTAGTTCTCACAGTGAGAAAAGAAGGCATCTGTATAGGATTCAACCTTTCTTGGTCTAATCCTACTCCTGCTCCACGATATCCCATTTGAGGTTTATCATTACTTTTGCCAGGTTAGAACAGAATATTAATTCACTCAACAATGCTACTTGAATCTCTGATTTCAGACATTATTCAAGGAGTTGAGAATCCATCACTAAAAAATAGGCAAAATTATAAAAAAAAAAGGTCAGCTCAGTTAAAAAATGTGTGTGTGTGTGTGTGTGTGTCTGTGTGTGTGTGCATGTGATTGTATGTTTAAAAGTACTTTGGCAGTATTTCAGAGAAAATAACATATCTAAATAAATTAAATGTAGCAATGTATATGCAAATGAGTAAGTCATTTTAATTCTTTGAATTGTCTCAAAATGGATGTGTTTATATAAGTATTTCCATTCTATGCTAAAGAACAAATAATATTATCATCTCAGAAGTTCTGAACTAATATATTAAGTGGATCAGTCAGTCCTAATGAACTTGGTTATTCATTCTGCACAGAATTGCTATTGCTTCTCTCTGAACTCTGAGAAGCCATTGACAAACCCCGTTAGGAAATGTTTGTTTGTTTGAGAAAGGATTTCTCTCTGTAGTCCTGGAACTCATTCTGTAGACCAGACTGGCCTTAAACTCAGAGATCAGCCTGCCTTTGCCTATTGAGTGCTGGGGTTAAAGGCATGTGCCACCACTACCCAGCTCTAGGAATTTTTATTAACTGATGGAGAGGGCATGTACCAGATATCAAGACAACTGGACTTATAGTAGAAAGAAATTTAGCATATATTTAGGATCCCCAGGGCTCTGCTGAGTGATCGTATAGAAATTCCTTGCCTCCAGCTTGGCAGCATCTGCATGTACCATTCATGTCCCATAAGCTGTGACTTCTCCAAGTAAGTCCACATGACAGTCATTAGGACTCCTCCCAGCCTGCTTTTATATTGTGTTCTTCATGCTCCGAGTTCTTGTTTTAATGAGTCTTTGCTCCCCCCCCAGTCCCCACCCCCCTCATGTTCTTCTGGAGCATCTTGTAAGACATGCTTTGTTTGACGAGCTCTCATTTAATCCAGACAGACAATAAAACCCCTGACGGGGGTCTCATTCCTTTCATTCTGGGGTGGTCATTTGTATCACTGCAAACACATGTTCTCAGACTGCACATTACATAAAAATCTGGTATGGGATGGGAACTTCATTGTCATGGCATACTTCTAATCTCCTGGGGAAAGGCGTAAAGAATAATGTAAGTGCTTTAAGACATTTGGAGGATTGGCTCTTGGGAAGAAGAGTCTCAATAATCTTCTCAATTATCCTCAAACCACTGGACAGAGACATGGATTTTTGAAAGAAAATTTTGGACACTCGCTTATGCCCATCCTTATTGGTATGTATCATACTGAGAAAAACTTTATTTAAGGAAATTATTTTGAAAATGTAATTAATTTATTCAAATGTTATTTTGTATGACTGGGTGCTTTGCCTGGATGTATATCTGTGCACCATGCACCTGCAGTGTCTGCAGAAGTCCTGAGAAGGGCATTGTATCCCTCTGAGATTGGAGGGTCAGAGAGTTCTAAGCTGCACTGCGAGTGCTTGGAATCAAACTTGGGTCTTCTAGAAGAACAGTCAGTGTCTTTAACCACTGAGGCATCTCTCCAGCCTCCTGACTTTGGATTTCTATCTTGAGCTCTGAGTCACTGGTAAAAAAGGACCCAGTTTCTTCAATTTCAGTAAGCAGTTTTTATCATAATGTCTAGTGACAGGTAGGAAAAGTGTTATCTATGTCTCACATAGCGATCTTGCATATAGTGGAGAATTCTCTTCTGAGTACAACTGAAATGAGTAAAACCACTTGCTCCATATTCTGTGGTGGGTTTCTAAATGTATCAGGCTACATAGTGAGCAGTTTGCTACTATTATTGTTATTGTCATTATTATTATTATTGCTTAAATATATATAGTATTGTTAAAGTGCACTTTGGACAACCGAACATTACCTCAGTTGTTCCCACGCAGTGAAGCCTCCATGCATGTTCTTGTCTAAATTGTTAGGAAGTTAGTGATCATGCTCAGTATGTATAATTCAGTATGTCTAAGAAGGCTGGAAGAGACACATTAGTATACGCACATGCAAAATAAGACTTAAAAATATCTAAATCTGGTTGCTTGATATCAAATGCTTATAAAGAGCAAAGGTTAGATTTAGGTTGGCTATTTTTTCACCTTCTCACACACTTCAGAATTACTTAAATTATACCCTATCTCTTTATGGCAGTAGACCTGGCAGGTAAGCAAGTACTCACAAGAATTTGTATTATTGAGCAAACTATTTCTCCTACTTACTTGAATGAATACAGACAGGTACTCAACTTGATGCATGCAGTTTTTTTTTGAAGACCAAAACCTTACACCTGCTTTATTTCTTATATTTAGACCCTTACGGATTGGAAACATCCTTTATTAAATTCATTATTACATTCTAATCTTTCAAGGAATACTTTCACAGACACATTTAGAAATAAAGTGTACCAGTGGCCTGTCTAGTTTCCCTTATATACTGGGGTGTCTGTGGATGACTGACTTATACAAATACAGCTTCATTTTGGTTCACAGCTCTAGAGACGGGAAGTTCAAGTGTCCAATCCTGGTGCTTTTCTCAGTTTCTAGTGGGGTTTACATGCTGCTTCAGCTTATGACTGATGGTGGGACGTATGAGCAGATACATGCTAGTGAACCAAGTAATCCAGTCTCAGATAGTAAGGCTCACTCTTCCATTCACAGTATGATGCAATATCTTCCATTCATGGAGATTTTGCTCCCATACCACAAAATCTGCATACTAGCCTCCAACTCACAATGTGGCCATAGCAATGGACTAAGTTTTCAACACATGAACTTTGTGGCAATGTACTAAGATGACAGCATTCCTTGAGCATGGAGGTTTTTAATTTTTATTCTTTTCCTTGACTTTACACTTGAAATGTATTTTTTGCCAACTTGAGTAACAACATCGAATATCTAGTATTCATGTGTTATTAGCATACCTTATTCATAGTTACCAATGAGTTGTTTGAGGTTAGTGTATTTTCATTTGCTTGTGTGTGCATGTGTGTGTGTGTGTGTGTGTGTGTGTGTGTGTGTGTGTTTGTGTATGTTGGTGAATGCACAGGCATCTGGAGATCAGAGGACAGTATCAACTGACCTCTGCCTTATTTTCTGAGACAGGGTTTCTCACTGAATCTGGAGCTCAGGAGGGCATCCAAGCTGGCTGTCCAGTATGCTCCAAAGTCCTTTCTGCCTCCCTCTTTCCAGTGCTTGGGTTATAGCACATGTCATTGCTCAAGCTCTTTGTCGTGAGTTCTGGGCTACTGAACTCAAAGTTATGAGAGCTGTCTCCCCTGTCCTATGTAGGCTTCATGACTGTATATTCTCAGGAACCATGGACTCCTTTGCACCACAGTTGATGCATTTACATTTGATGTAAATGCAAACTATGTCCAGAGACTTCTTCCCTCACCTCTCCTTAGCCTGTTCAGTTCTTGTTTCCTGGTTTGAGGAGGGCTACACCCATGGCTCACACATTCAGTCATATGCTTCCACTCAATCCATGTTATTAGCATCTTGTACTAATTGATTAGTTATTAGCATCTTGTATTAGCTGATTAATTAAATACCAGTCTTTGACTGCGTGTGTGTGTATGCGTGTGTGCACACGTGTGCATTTTCCCTTCCTGAGTTTATTCTTTTCCCTATCTTTGCATCATCCAGTCATCGGGAGTTGCTTGTTTGCTGTTGTTGTTGTTTGTTTTTCTTTTCTGTTTTGTTTTAAGAAAGCATCAGCGAGTTTCCTTAGGGTCAGATTTACATGCTGGCGCTTTCCGGGCCACCCCGATTTTACTCCTTTCTCGTCCCTGTAGATCTATGCGTATGTTTTTGAGAACATCAAGTCTGTCCAGCTGGAAGCACTGCTCTTGTCCTTGCTGAGCATTGTTGTCCTTGTCCTCGTTAAAGAGCTGAACGAGCAGTTTAAGAGAAAGATTAAAGTCGTTCTTCCTGTCGACTTAGTTTTGGTAAGTATGCAATCAGCAAAGCTTGGCTGCTTTCGGGGAACGGGATAATCTGCAGAGGCTTACGATATTTTCTACAGCAACCCACCGCCATTCCTGTGTCTCATTAATGAAAGAATAATTTGCAAGGATATACATTAATGTAAGAACAGGAAACAGTTTGAGTCAACATTTTTAAAAAGGAAAGACACATGTTTTCAATTTATATAACATTTCTCATATGCTTTTAATTTTTTTTATAAAAATAAGAAAAACATATCGCCTGAGATCTTATAGGAGACATGTCTAAGAGTGAGTCCTAAATAATACTGGATATGATCTGGTGCAAGGAAATCAACTACGATAACCTGTGCTATTGCCACAACATCACTGTGACCCATGTAGAACTCTGATCTGACAGATAATCATTAGTGATTTGAAGGTTTGTTGACCTTTCTGTTCCTCAACTACTTTTACCTCTCTGAAAAGACACTCAGAATTTTATTGACCAGGGGCGGTTCTTTGAAATATGTTTGTGACTGGAAAATTACAAGATACCTTGCTTCTAAAGATTGAAGTTTTAAGAGTCTTTCCTAGAAGCACCTAATAAAGTATCACACCGACACAACCACCGTCTGCCAACTTACATGTCCTTAATGAGGTTTAGTTTTTTAAATGCTCCTTCCTTGGATTACTCATGTAAAGTATAAATAAATGGTATTTAAATAACTTCATCAATTGAATTTTTATGGCAAGATCCAAAATGTGCCATTTTATGTCAAAGCTCTGAAGGGATTAAGAAATGCTGGTTGCATCTTGGCAAGTTATATGAAACGTTTTATAAAACCAACATCTGAAAATAGCCTTCAGGAGACAGACCCCTAATCTAGTCATAAAGCACCTGACGTTTTCTGAAACGTTGGTAAGGATCATTAGGATTATTCCAAAAGTGGCAGATATTCTTGATATGTCATGTGTTTTCAAGACCCTGGGCAAAAGCACAAATGCAAGCCAAAATAGTTGAAAACTATAGGACAATTTTCTAAAAATCCCAGTTCCAACATTGTTTTGTTTTGCTCATTTTTTTTAACCCTGACTTTACTTAGTTGATGACCTTGGAAACCAGATTAAGAAATAAAATTCTACTCCTGAGACTCTGAGAGAATTTGCCAGCCTGAGGAGATCCACTCTAGGCTGTTCTTTCTCCTCTCACTCCAGGTTCTTCCTACTCATGACACTAAACCAGTGTCATACGTCCTTGGTACCATCACAGTTGCCCCTCGGTACCCCATGGGTCACTCTGCTGTGGAAGAACCAAGCGAGATGCTGTAAAGGCAGTGAATGATAGATATTTCAGTATCTGCAGCATAGACAGAGGAGAAACAGGGGCAGATGTCAGTTGGGCGCCTATGCTTTATCCTCTGAAGCTGTCCATTTAGGGAAGGAGGAGGTTGGAGGAGGGCCAGATTAGACCTATCTCTACCACTCTGGGCAGAATCCCTTCTTACCCATGTCTAAGAGTGGCACTGGTCTAGAGACACCTGTAATACTACAGAGGAAGCGGTGATCTCAACATATAAAGAAACCATGCTAAAGAAACACATCAAGGAACCAGGGTTGCTGTCTCATTGGCAGTTTCCGCAACTTAGACACTACTCTTGTATCACTTTATTTATATAGTTCATGTTGCCACTTTCTTTTGTTAAACCTAAAATATTATTTTGCTTTTTAAGCCCATTTGATATTTTAGAAACTATTTTTTTTAATTTCAGTTAAATTAAACAAAAGGCATGGTTAGGAATGTAACTATAAAAGCTGCTTTTTACTATTAAGTATTGATTGTTAGAAGCCCTTTATCTGATAGTGTAATCTTGTTAATGCTTTTACTCTGATCAAGTATATGGGCAATTTGTACTTTTCATATATGATTAATGTATCTTTTTAAAGAAGATAAATCGCTTAAAGTTGTTTTTGTTATTTCGTTTCTATTTGTTCTCAGAAGACGTCTCAAGTCTCATTTTAGGTGATACAACTAGTTTTTACTTTACCCCACATGTTATTATTATATAGTAGCTCAACTTGGTAGTATTCTTCAACATTTATATTTAGGATTTCAAAAAGCCCAAAGCCCAACACGGTGGGTCATGAAATTTATAATAGACCAGAAGAAGTGACATAAACTATGTTGTCAGGAACTCTTCAAATCAAACTAAAACCTCTAAAGGGCTCAACCTATGTTCTCCATGGAGCAGAAATTCACATGCTATAAAGAAGGGATCTCATGTTCAGATGACCTGGAAATCCATAGCTATTAAAAGCATTAGTACATGAAAGAATGTGACCATGGGTGAGAAACACTCAGGAGGCATGGCTGATGCGACACAGGCTAAACTGCTTTGATGTGTGCTGAACTGATGATTGAAGGACTGAAGGGAGAGCTCGCTGGTTAAGTGAGGACTAGAGTTCCATTACCCAGAACCCTTATAAATGGCACTCAGATTACCTGTCATTTTATCCCTGGAAGATTGTAACAGGAGATTCCCAGGGCAGACTGGCCCTCAAGACTAGCCATATAAGGGAGCTCTGGGTTTGATTGAGAGACCCCATCTCATTGAGTAAGGCGGAATAGCAATCATGCAAGAGTCCAGACAACAATTTTTGTCTTCTATGTGAACATGAAAACATGAACCCATATGCATTTGTACACATGCAAACCTATGGCAACTATATATACATAGATGTAACATACACACGCATGCACACACACACACACACATATACAGTGAGGAGGGAAGAGAGAGAGAGAGATAGAGATAGAGAGATAGAGAGAGAGAGAGAGAGAGAGAGAGAGAGAGAGAGAGAGAGAGACTGTGATTGTAGACAGAGCAAGTGACCTTGCTTGAATATCTCAATAACATCAAAGTAGAATATTTGAACCTCCTTGAGGGTTGTCTGAAAGTCATTTGTCCCATCAGGTTGGGGGCTGGAATGGTTTACTTCATTAGAGAGATAGGCCCCTGAACTAAAAACAAATTAAGGAGGTTGTAAATCAGCATTTACTGCTAGCAGTGTAAGAATATTGCACAGTACTTCATCCTCCTGAGAGACTGTTCTCATGAAGAGAAAAATGTGTTCTTATAAAAGACCCCTTCATTTCTTGAGAGAAAATGTAGGCTAAGTTTCAGTGCTTACACACACACACGCGCGCACACACACACACACACACACACACACACACACACACACACACACACACACCCCATTACATTTTGTGTCTTTCGTGCCTTCAAAACTGGACACAATTGGGTGGGTACAAAGCAGAATATAAGAAAACCCAAGCACAGCAAATACTGTACTTTGACCTTTCAAGGATGTGCTGAGCTTTAGAAGTATAGTTTAGAATTGTACTCAACATGTGGTTGGTGATTGTATGTACTGTAGACCTGTGCATACATACTTAGTTTAGCGTGGCATTGTAACACCACGTTTAAGGTCTAATTATCAGATGAAAATCATTGACTTTTGCATTCTTTTGTGTTGGAACATTCAAATTTTTTTCCTAGGGACTTTAAAATGCATGGTTATTTTAATCATGTTTAAAATCATTTAATCATTTTAAAAGCATGGTTGATTTATATTATCATAAATGATAGATACTTATTAAACTGTGCTATAGGACACCAGAAGTTTCTAGCCACGTTCAGTCATGCCTGTTGACCATCTTCTCTTTACTCAGCCTCTATTTTCTTTTCTTTTCTTTTCTTTTCTTTTCTTTTCTTTTCTTTTCTTTTCTTTTTTTTATTAACTTGAGTATTTTTTTTTCTTTTTGTTTAATTGGATATTTTATCTATTTACATTTCTTTTTTTTTATTAACTTGAGTATTTCTTATATACATTTCAAGTGTTATTCCCTTTCCCGGTTTCCGGGCAAACATCCCCCTCCTCCCTCCCCTTCCTTATGGGTGTTCCCCTCCCAACCCTCCCCCCATTGCCGCCCTCCCCCATAGTCTAGTTCACTGGGGGTTCAGTCTTAGCAGGACCCAGGGCTTCCCCTTCCACTGGTGCTCTTACTAGGATATTCATTGCTACCTATGAGGTCAGAGTCCAGGGTCAGTCCATGTATAGTCTTTAGGTAGTGGCTTAGTCCCTGGAAGCTCTGGTTGCTTGACATTGTTGTACTTTTGGGGTCTCGAGCCCCTTCAAGCTCTTCCAGTTCTTTCTCTGATTCCTTCAACGGGGGTCCTATTCTCAGTTCAGTGGTTTGCTGCTGGCATTCGCCTCTGTATTTGCTGTATTCTGGTTGTGTCTCTCAGGAGCGATCTACATCCGGCTCCTGTCGGTCTGCACTTCTTTGCTTCATCCATCTTGTCTAATTGGGTGGCTGTATATGTATGGGCCACATGTGGGGCAGGCTCTGAATGGGTGTTCCTTCAGTCTCTGTTTTAATCTTTGCCTCTCCCTTCCCTGCCAAGGGTATTCTTTTTCCTCATTTAAAGAAGGAGTGAAGCATTCACATTTTGATCATCCGTCTTGAGTTTCGCTTGTTCTAGGGATCTAGGGTAATTCAAGCATTTGGGCTAATAGCCACTTATCAATGAGTGCATACCATGTATGTCTTTCTGTGATTGGGTTAGCTCACTCAGGATGATATTTTCCAGTTCCAACCATTTGCCTACGAATTTCATGAACTCGTTGTTTTTGATAGCTGAGTAATATTCCATTGTGTAGATGTACCACATTTCTGTATCCATTCCTCTGTTGAAGGGCATCTGGGTTCTTTCCAGTTTCTGGCTATTATAAATAAGGCTCCAATGAACATAGTGGAGCACGTGTCTCTTTTATATGTTGAGGCATCTTTTGGGTATATGCCCAAGAGAGGTATAGCTGGATCCTCAGGCAGTTCAATGTCCAATTTTCTGAGGAACCTCCAGACTGATTTCCAGAATGGTTTTACCAGTCTGCAATCCCACCAACAATGGAGGAGTGTTCCTCTTTCTCCACATCCTTGCCAGCATCTGCTGTCACCTGAGTTTTTGATCTTAGCCATTCTCACTGGTGTGAGGTGAAATCTCAGGGTTGTTTTGATTTGCATTTCCCTTATGACTAAAGATGTTGAACATTTCTTTAGGTGTTTCTCAGCCATTCGGCATTCCTCAGCTGTGAATTCTTTGTTTAGCTCTGAACCCCATTTTTTAATAGGGTTATTTGTTTCCCTGCGGTCTAACTTCTTGAGTTCTTTGTATATTTTGGATATGAGCCCTTTATCTGTTGTAGGATTGGTAAAGATCTTTTCCCAATCTGTTGGTTGCCATTTTGTCCTAACCACAGTGTCCTTTGCCTTACAGAAGCTTTGCAGTTTTATGAGATCCCATTTGTCGATTCTTGATCTTAGAGCATAAGCCATTCGTGTTTTGTTCAGGAAATTTTTTCCAGTGCCCATGTGTTCCAGATGCTTCCCTAGTTTTTCTTCTATTAGTTTGAGTGTGTCTGGTTTGATGTGGAGGTCCTTGATCCACTTGGACTTAAGCTTTGTACAGGGTGATAAGCATGGATCGATCTGCATTCTTCTACATGTTGCCCTCCAGTTGAACCAGCACCATTTGCTGAAAATGCTATCTTTTTTCCATTGGATGGTTTTGGCTCCTTTGTCAAAAATCTAGTGACCATAGGTGTGTGGGTTCATTTCTGGGTCTTCTATTCTATTCCATTGGTCTATCTGTCTGTCTCTGTACCAATACCATGCAGTTTTTATCACTATTGCTCTGTAATACTGCTTGAGTTCAGGGATAGTGATTCCCCCTGAAGTCCTTTTATTGTTGAGGATAGCTTTAGCTATCCTGGGTTTTTTGTTATTCCAGATGAATTTGCAAATTGTTCTGTCTAACTCTTTGAAGAATTGGATTGGTATTTTGATGGGGATTGCATTGAATCTGTAGATTGCTTTTGGTAAAATGGCCATTTTTACTATATTAATCCTGCCAATCCATGAGCATGGGAGATCTTTCCATCTTCTGAGGTCTTCTTCAATTTCTTTCCTCAGTGTCTTGAAGTTCTTATTGTACAGATCTTTTACTTGCTTGGTTAAAGTCACATCGAGGTACTTTATATTATTTGGGTCTATTATGAAGGGTGTCGTTTCCCTAATTTCTCTCTCGGCTTGTTTCTCTTTTGTATAGAAGAAGGCAACTGATTTATTTGAGTTAATTTTATACCCAGCCACTTTGCTGAAGTTGTTTATCAGCTTTAGTAGTTCTCTGGTGGAACTTTTGGGATCACTTAAATATACTATTGTATCATCTTCAAATAGTGATATTTTGACTTCTTCTTTTCCGATCTGTATCCCCTTGATCTCCTTTTGTTGAAAATTGATTTTATTTGATATTAGAATGGCTACTCCAGCTTGCTTCTTCTGACCATTTGCTTGGAAATTTGTTTTCCAGCCTTTCACTCTGAGGTAGTGTCTGTCTTTGTCTCTGAGGTTTGTTTCCTGTAGGCAGCAGAATGCAGGGTCCTCGTTGCGTATCCAGTTTGTTAATCTATGTCTTTTTATTGGGGAGTTGAGGCCATTGATGTTGAGAGATATTAAGGAATAGTGATTATTGCTTCCCGTTATATTCATATTTGGATGTGAGGTTATGTTTGTGTGCTTTCATTCTCTTTGTTTTGTTGCCAAGACGATTAGTTTCTTGCTTCTTCTAGGTTATAGCTTGCCTCCTTATGTTGGGCTTTACCATTTATTATCCTTTGTAGTGCTGGATTTGTAGAAAGATATTGTGTAAATTTGGTTTTGTCATGGAATATCTTGGTTTCTCCATCTATGTTAATTGAGAGTTTTGCAGGATACAGTAACCTGGGCTGGCATCTGCGTTCCCTTAGGGTCTGTATGACATCTGTCCAGGATCTTCTGGCCTTCATAGTTTCTGGCGAGAAGTCTGGTGTGATTCTGATAGGTCTGCCTTTATATGTTACTTGATCTTTTTCCCTTACTGCTTTTAATATTCTTTCTTTGTTTTGTGCGTTTGGTGTTTTGACAATTATGTGACGGGAGGTGTTTCTTTTCTGGTCCAATCTATTTGGAGTTCTGTAGGCTTCTTGTATGCCTATGGGTATCTCTTTTTTTAGGTTAGGGAAGTTTTCTTGTATGATTTTGTTGAAGATATTTACTGGTCCTTTGAGCTGGGAGTCTTCACTCTCTTCTATACCTATTATCCTTAGGTTTGATCTTCTCATTGAGTCCTGGATTTCCTGTATGTTTTGGACCAGTAGCTTTTTCCTCTTTACATTATCTTTGACAGTTGAGTCAATGATTTCTATGGAATCTTCTGCTCCTGAGATTCTCTCTTCCATCTCTTGTATTCTGTTGGTGAAGCTTGTATCTACAGCTCCTTGTCTCTTCTTTTGGTTTTCTATATCCAGGGTTGTTTCCATGTGTTCTTTCTTGATTGCTTCTATTTCCATTTTTAATTCCTTCAACTGTTTGATTGTGTTTTCCTGGAATTCTTTCAGGGATTTTTGTGTCTCCTCTCTATGGGCTTCTACTTGTTTATTTATGTTTTCCTGGAATTCTTTCAGGGATTTTTGTGTCTCCTCTCTATGGGCTTCTACTTGTTTATTTATGTTTTCCTGGAATTCTTTCAGGCATTTTTGCGATTCCTCTCTGTAGGCTTCTACTTGTTCTCTAAGGGAGTTCTTCACATCTTTCTTGAAGTCCTCCAGCATCATGATCAAAAATGATTTTGAAAGTAGATCTTGCTTTTCTGGTGTGTTTGGATATTCCATGTTTGTTTTGATGGGAGAATTGGGCTCCGATGGTGCCATGTAGTCTTGGTTTCTGTTGCTTGGGTTCCTGTGCTTGCCTCTCGCCATCAGATTATCTCTAGTGTTACTTTGTTCTGCTATTTCTGACAGTGGCTAGACTGTCCTATAAGCCTGTGTGTCAGGAGTGCTGTAGACCTGTTTTCCTCTCTTTCAGTCAGTTATGGGGACAGAGTGTTCTGCTTTCGGGCGTGTAGTTTTTCCTCTCTACAGGTCTTCAGCTGTTCCTGTGGGCCTGTGTCTTGAGTTCACCAGGCAGCTTTCTTGCAGCAGAAAATTTGGTCTTACCTGTGGTCCCGAGGCTCAAGTTCACTCGTGGGGTGCTGCCCACGGGCTCTCTGCAGCGGCAGCAACCAGGAAGACCTGTGCCGCCCCTTTCGGGAGCTTCAGTGCACCAAGGTTCCAGATGGTCTTTGGCTTTTTCCTCTGGCGTCCGAGATGTGTGTGCAGGGAGCAGTCTCTTCTGGTTTCCCAGGCTTGTCTGCCTCTCTGAAGGTTTAGCTCTCCCTCCCACGGGATTTGGGTGCAGAGAACTGTTTATCCGATCTGTTTCTTCTTTTCTTTTCTTTTCTTTTCTTTTCTTTTCTTTTCTCTTCTTTTCTTTTCTCTTCTCTTCTTTTCTTTCCCTTCTTTACTTCTTTTTTTGATGCTGGATCTCACTGTACATCCCAAGTTGTTCTCAAATTCGAATCTTTCTGTCTTGACCTCATGAGTGCTAGAATCATAGACATGGAACATTCACTCCTGGCTTCACTTTTCATATTTCATTAGTAAATGGTAATCCTGGGACACATAATATATATATTTTTAAGTAGCCATATGCATTTGAAAGCTAGCTAGCAATGTGTGTATATATATATTTATTTCTTTTTCCAATGCAACCATTCAGATCATTGCTGCCTCATTTGCTTGCTATTGTACCAACATGGAAAACACATACGGATTAGAAGTAGTTGGGCGCATTCCAAAAGGGTAATGTAGTCTTTCTTTTAATATGTGTTTATCTCAGTGTTTGGTTTTTTTTGTTTTGTTTTTTGTTTTTTTTTTTTTGTTTTTTTTTATGTTTAACAGTCCTAGGCCTGAGTAGGTATGGATGAAATTTCTTTTTGTGACTGCCTGAGGCGAAATTCTAATTAATTTTTTTACAAATGACAAAAACCAACATATGGAGAAAACCAGTAATTTTCTAGGTTATAAGTTAACCTGTTATTAAATAAGCAAATAATTGTTTTGTGTAGCATTGCTTCAAGTAGAAGACCCCAAAAATATTTATAAAGATACGGCTTGAAAATAATGAAGGTCGATAAATTTGCCTTGGCCTTAATTTGGCCCATCTAAATTGCTCAGCCACACGTGTTCTTGTGGCCATTGTTATCACTTAAGTTATGATAAGCATAAACAAGTCTGAAGGCCTGCGAAGACCAGTACAGAGACAGCTCCTCAGCTCTCTCCAGTCTCCCTCCAGACATCAAGAGAATATGTCACATGTTACACACTGTGATAGAACAAAAGTCCTTCCAAAACCTGGCTGACAGGCTGAGGCAGAGAAGAATGAACACCTTGTGCATTCATAACTTTCTTATAGGCTGAGTAAAACAGACAGAGGCAAGGTCTAATTTTCCGACAATGGTAGAATTGTGGAGTTCTCCATATTTTGTTTTTCATCTCCTTAAAGTTAAAAAAAAAGTAGAAAAAAATCTCAGGAATTAAACAAAACAAAAACAAAAGTTAATTAAAAAAATCCTGTGTTGTCTGGCTCTGTCACAGGCAAAGGAGGGTTCCCTAAATCAATTCTAGTTTCCTAAGGGTCCCTCTGCTCTTCCTTGGAAATCCAGTTGTTTCTTCTTCAGTCCAGGTGTTGTCATCAATTAATCACATTTAGTTTTAGTGAACTAGAAGTTTGATTTCCTCACTTCAAGTTTGTGTGATATGTATTATCTTAGGATGTAAACTCACAGTCTGTTTGGGGGAGCCAGGCATACGTAGCATGATGTGACAACATGTATGGCCCTCTTCCTTCTACTCCTGGCCATCTTATTTGAATTCCTGTGTCAGCAACCCCCCATCCCCCCATAAGGAACTGCAGGGAGGCATGACTTAGAAAGGTTCTCCTCCTTGTGACCTTCCTCCAAACATTTTCTCATCCCTAGTGTGCTTGTGGCAAACTTGATTTGGGGTTGCTGAGAAAATTAAATGAAACAGTTAATGAGAAAGAGTCCATGTCCCCCTCACACACTAGATAATAAGACAGTAACTAGTATGAAATAATGCCCCCTTTCCTTTATTTTTGCCACAGGAATTCTTTCAGGGTGGGGGTAAGTCTCCCAGCATGACGAGGAATACGTAAATGGTCATTTGGTTTACATGCTTTTCAAGGGACAATAAGACATAATGGTTGGGTATTATCCGAGAAATGCTTTAAAGACATCTTTGAAATGAAGCTGAGTGTGGTCTATTTTGCAACAGAGAGGAGATGTGATCTCCTGCATGTTTTCTTTAGCAGTGTATGGAAGGCATGATTGCCTCCTGAAAGGATTGAGTTAAAAATGTAATTACCGTAATGAAGTTGATGGCTTATTTGGAGATTAGTCGAGAGTAAGCTAGTTTTGGCCTGAAACTCTGCAGCATTCAAGGGAGGAAACATGGCTCCAGTGCTAGCCAAATAAATATTTGGAAAGGTTCAAATGAAAGAAGGGCCAGATATGCTTTTGTTTCCTACAAGAAACTTTTGTCAAGTCAGAATTTCTGTGGTATGACCTGAATTCTCTGCGTGCGAGTGTCAGCTAAATGCATGGGGCCCTCCTTGTGGTGTGTCTTACAATTTTGTTTTTCTGCTAAATAATATTGAAGATACAGGCCAAGACTGCTTAGTTTCTCTTAGAGATTTGAATTCTTGTAAACTTCAGGAACACTACTGGAATGAATTTCATGGCAAGTTCCTATAGAAATGACAAGAAGGTTCATAACTTCAATTCAGTCTTTCTCTCCATAGGATCCCTCCGCCCCGTGCTCCCCCAATGAACATCCTCTCCGCAGTGCTCACGGAAGCTTTCGGAGTTGCACTTGTAGGCTACGTGGCCTCGCTGGCTCTCGCACAAGGATCTGCCAAGAAGTTCAAATATTCAGTTGATGACAACCAGGTGGAGTGTGCCCCCAGCCCCTCTCCAGCCAGGGGGTTTCACTAATCTTTAGACTCTCGTGTACTGAAAAGGTCCAACATTTGAAAACACAACTTTTCTAAATGTGTAGCAAGCATGGGCAGAACAAGACAGGAAAGTCTCTGAGTCACTCACAGGGAGCAGAGAATCTAGTGTTCACAGCTTATAGTATATTAATTTCTTCATTTTGTCTTTTTATCTGTATGTGTATCAGAAGACAGCCTTCATTCTTTGTTTCCACCATGTGAGCCCTGGGATTGAACTCAGATCAGCAGATTTGGTAGCAAATGCCTTTACCTGCTGAGTCATCTCGCTGACCCTTATAATACATTTTAAAAGAAACACACACACCTTCATGCTCTTTTAATTGATTTTAGGATAGAACCCAAGCATATTTACCATTTCATGATCGATGAAATTTCAAAAGTGGACCACCAACAGTAACAATTCTTACTAAGACAGGATGTGAAGCTGTGCATACACAACCTGTATACTGAAACTAGTTTCCCAGTGTCTTTTCCATGCCCCAAGGCCCTGTAGAGCTCCCTGGGCATGAACAGAAGCTGCAGTAGACGGCCAACAAGTATGGAGTTACCTACACAGAGTTCACACTGAGGTTTTGGGACCTCAGTTCTCTCTGTATATGTATCTATTAAGCCCTACTGTAGGTGCCAGGGATAAAATAGTAACCAACACAGATGAATGTTTTCCTCCACTCAGAAACTCCCGGGTCTTCCTTCTTTGATGATCAAATTACAGACCCCTTTATCATGGCTTTCAAGGCTCTATGCCTGCAGGATTCTGTTTCTTCTCTAGTCTCATAAGACACTTAGTCCTAACGACACTTTATACCTCTCCTTTAAACTTACTTGTCAAGATTCTGGCTGGGAAATCTGTACTCAGAGGTCTATTTCATGGAATTCTGTGCTCACATTTCTGGATAACTGCCTTATTCAGTCACTCACGTCATAGGAAGAGTTCTGTTGCCCAAACTCCTCAAATCCAGCTCTCCCCACACTCTTCCTATTTGCTTTCTAGCTTTCTCTATCTGCTGTCTATATTTTCTTGCCAGAACCACAGCTCTCTGAGACCAGAGATATCATTTATAGTAACTGATATCAACAGGGACAGGCAAGACATTAGGAAGATTTTTTTTCCATTTACCCAGTAAAAACATGATGACTGGGCCAGATCCTGGGGAGGAAGGGCACATGTGAATGGGCACTGGCCTGTACAAGGAGGTTCTGGAAAGAGTCATGGATAACTGTACAGTTTGGGGCCCAGTTATGTAATGACGTGATTAGGATGGTAGAAACCTATAGAGTAGTTCCTGATTTCTCATTAGCCATCAAATGTTGATGACAAATAGTAGGTTAAAACAAATCTGGAGTTAAGAGTAGTATAAGCTGAAGATGTAGGTTTGGGAGTTGCCAGGGTGTGTTTGATGTAGACGGACAAGGTGCCCTACAGTTGCAATTAATTAGACAGCAAAAGAAACTGAGAAGTGACATCCAGAGAGAGAGAGAGAGAGAGAGAGAGAGAGAGAGAGAGAGAGAGAGAGAGAGAGAGAATCAAGAAGCCAATTGAAGGGACCCTTTAAGAAGGATGGAATGAGCAACTGTGTAAAATGCTTCTTAATATCAGGTAAACAAAGCAGTCGCCATTGGTATTGGTAAGGCAGAGATCATTGAGGAAAGGAAGGGTGGGAATAAAATCCCTACCGGGAATACCTAGAAGACAGAAATGGGCAATGGGACCATGGAAATCATGAATAATTAGAATCTCCTCACGGGTTCATTATGAGAGTTGAGCCATGTCCTTAGACTAGCCTTGGAGGATCGCAAGCAGTCTATGGATGTTAGCTATTTTTATTACAAACTATCGCATCTCAGCTGGTGAGGAGAATAGTGCCTGAGCATAAACAAGCTTCGTTCTTTGACGAATTGTACCTGGTACCATAGAAGGGGATTTTGATAAAGAAATGTTCCATTCTCCCATAACTAATCTCACAGGAATTTTTGGCCCATGGCCTCAGCAACGTGATTCCTTCATTTCTCTTCTGCATCCCAAGCGCCGCCGCCATGGGAAGGACAGCTGGTCTGTACAGCACGGGGGCAAAGACACAGGTAACAACCATTCTGCAGGGAAAAGGGGCTGTGGAGCCGTCACCCCCTTCTCAGAGTGGAAAGATGCTCTATTGAGCCTTGAAAACGCTGCTGATTCACGTTTCCTAAGCAGCTTCTAGAAGCCCTTCCTCTTTCCCTCTTCTACTCCCTCTATTCTGTTCTGATTCCCCTCTTTTTCATATTTTTCCCATCAACGATGACTTTTCCACAGGCTCAAGGATTCAAACACCAAACTGCTGCTTTACGTATCCACGGTAGCTTTATTAACAATCTTGAAGCCAGCGCTCCCTCTAGTGGTTTTTTAGTTAATCTAAACAGTCTGCGTGACTTTTTTTCTTTTTTGTTCTTTAGCTTCCTCCTCTTCCTCCTCCTCCTCCCCCTCCTCCCCCTCCTCCCCCTCCTCCTCCCCCTCCTCCCCCTCCTCCTCCTCTCCCTCCTCCTCCTCCTCCTTTTTGTTCACTTCCTTGTCATAAAATAAAACCAAGTGCAGGCACAATATATCTTGATAAGAACATTTCTGTATATAACAATGAGAAAATGTGCCAAGGCACCATTCTATATATGTGAATATTTGTGGTTAAAGGAACAATTGTTTTATATATGTTTTAGAAAATTAGGTGGATTCATTCGTTTTTTTGCAAGCTTTTTAGAAAGATGAAGCCTTTCCTAGGGAGATCCCCCAAATACATATCTACTCAGCCAAGGTAGGCATCCCACAACAAATTTTATGTCCGTATAGTACAGATGCTACCAAAGTCCAGCTTAGGGAACCAATGAGGTTACGTACAGGAATAAGGGTAAAGGAGTGCTTGCAGGAGTAGAAATGACTCAAAGAAAGGTGCACCATCAAAGCCCACCCCAGGATGGGTGACAGTTCACAAAATCTGGGAACCGGGGGCACACTGCACAGCCTGAAGGCAGCTCAACAGGTTGGAGTGTCCTTTCCAGGTATCCCAGTTGGTCTAAGTCTCTGCAGGTAGCCAGCTGGTTTCTTCCCAGAAGCTGGTCTGGTTTGAGGGTATCCTTTGCAGCTTGGCTTATCTGTAGCTGATTCTGTAGTCTTTTTGTTGACTCTTGGAAGGGAGGAACCTAGTGAGTCTGGTCAGATTAGGGAGTTCCTGAAGTTATGTTGAGTTGTTTATTTTCTGATGTAAGGAGCTTCTCTTCAGGATGGGCTGTCCTGAACTGTAATACAATCTCATGTCACAGACCTTGGGAATGACAAAGCTGGGACTTAAACTCTGAGTGATTTATACTCTTAACCAGTGACCCATGAAGAAAATTGATGTTATATCATAAGAAATTAGCAATCACAGCTAGCCATTATTAAATAATAAGAATTGGATGAAAATCCATAAACGATTTTACATGCAAATATAAACATTTCTTAGAGGTTTACCTTATATTAATAATATAGTTTTTAAGTTGTAGGACAACACATGAGAAAAGTGTAAGTTTTATGACCTTGTGGGTAAGAATCAAGATGAATACAGATAAATAATATTGAATAAAACTGATGCTATATACCCCTGGTTCTCAACCTTCCTGATGCTGTGACCCTTTAATTAATTTCCTCATGTGATGACTTCCCCACCATGAAGTTATTTTGTGGCTACTTCGAAGCTAATTTTTCTACTGTTATGAATCATAATGTAAACATCTGAGGTTTTCAATGGTTTTAGGTGACTCTTGTGAAAAGGTTACTCAACCCTCCCCATGGGGTTGCAGGCCACAGGTTGAGAACCACTGTCATTGATGCAACAATCAATTTTTAATACATTACAATTTAACAAATAATTACTATAACTTGTTTAAGAAGCAAAATTCGTATGTAAGCTCAGATTCATGACATCACGTACTTTGATGGGTTTCTATGAAGTTAGTGATTTCCAGTCCAGGTTCACGGTGTCTACAAATCTTTTTGTAATTTACTCTTAAATGTTTGAGATCCTTTTCTCTTGCAACTCCTTCCCGCAACATTCTAGGTTGCTATAGATTTTCTTCAGGCATCTCTTTAAAAAGTGAACGTGTTAGGTTTTTTGTATTCACGTTTAGGCTTAATGAATGAAATGTGCCAAGGGAAGGTTTTAGAAGCGGGGCTTGCACTGTGGCTCCACTATGTGGGAATGGGTGACTGCACCAGTAACTCCTCAGGCTTAAGTGGACTCAGCTGACAAAGCAGAATTACAACTGTATAAAGGTTAGAGGAATTGACACACACTCAGCTAGTGAAACACATAAGCAGACAGAAGCCACTCTTGAAATGTCAACGATTACAGTCGAGTTTATTAGGCTTCTCCTGTTACTGTTTTTGTGTGCCTAGGATGGCTTTCTCCTGGGACGGTTTTCTCATCCTAGTTGGCCCTCACACTTGCTGCAGGTGCTTGAGAAAGCTGATATGATATTGTCACTTGTCTTAGAGACAGAGAGGCTGAAATGCAGTCCTGAGGTATATCCGTGTGATGCTGTGTATCCACCGTGATGTGTGTCATCTCTGGCCTTTGGCATGCTGCATGCATTTTTAATTACTGCTTAAGTGACAAGATTAGTCTTTGTAACTTTCAACAGTGAAGGTTTCAGAGAAAGAACACTTCAGAAAATTCGTCCTAAGTATGAAATCTTAGTGATTTCCTAAGTGACCCCTGTCTTTGATCTGGGGGTCACATAGTTAAATGATCACAACAAGAGAACATCTCTAAAGACTTTGTAAAGGTTTTTCCCACTTGCATGGTATTCTGTTCATCAAACTTCAAAAGAAACAAATCTAGCAAAAGCACTAAAACCCGCTCGCAGAATATTCTCAGGGTACCCTGCTTCCTGAGGTGATGGCTCTGTGTCTTAACCACTCCTTTCCAACAGCACAGGAAGAGAGCTCACGTGCATGCTCAAACTGAGGACACTCTGCTATCCATTTCAGACCTTTAATGCTGCCACCACTAAGTGCACATAGGTACAGTGGATAGCTGTCTTGAAGAGAGCTCTAAGTGCATCTTCAAAGTTTGGCTCTATTTAGGGTACCTGTAAAAAGCCCCCTTCTCACATGATTTCAAAGTGCGGGCTCTTCAACAGTTCTTCCTCCCCTAGGCGCTGGAGTGTATACCCATTAAATTAACCTGGGACACATAAAAGCCCTTCAACTTTTTAGCTAATTACAACTCATCAAAGCACAAATGATAAGCACATTACCTTTATTAATTACTTTACCGCCTGCAACAGCTTCGGTATGCCCAGAGGAATACTTCTCTGCGATATTTGTGTGTAGTAGTTATCGATGTAAGGCTGAAGGTATAGCTAAGTAATGATAACACTCGGCTGCCATGCCCAGGACTCAATCCCAGCTCTACAAACAACACCGTCTTATCTCTTCCTCCAGTCCCAGAAAAGACTTTGTTAGGCCAGAAATTGATTGTCCCTACACATTCTAGCACTTCCCTAGACAAGGCTCAGCTGCGTATCTTTACTTTTCCTCGTTCCTTTTTTCCTATCATCCTTCCTTCTTTTTTTAAAAAAGATTTATTTATTTAATGTATATGAGTACACTGCTGCTGTCTTCAGACACACCAGAAGAAGGCATCAGATCCCCATTACAGATGGCTGTGAGCCACCATGTGGTTGCTGGGATTTGAACTCAGGACCTCTGGAAGAGCAGTCAGTGCTCTTTTCTTTTCTTTCTTTTTTATTTTCTCTTTTCTCTTTTCTTTTGAAGCTGGGGACCGAACCCAGGGCCTTGCGCTTGCTAGGCAAGGGCTCTACCACTGAGCTAAATCCCCGACCCCAGCAGTCAGTGCTCTTAACCACTGAACCATCTCTCCAGCCCCTGTCCTCCCTTCTTAAGGTTTCATGATAGTATTATTTATAAGCATGTGTCATTCAGTGTGCAATGTGCACACCCATGCAATGTCTGCAGAGGACAGAAACAGGGTGTTGAATCTCTTGAAACTGGAGTTGCAGGCACTAAAGAGGAGAAGTAAAGCCATTTCAGAAATGAACTTGGGTCCCAGAGTAGCAGCTGGAGCCCTTAACTGCTGAGGCATTTCTCTAAACCTCACGGGCCTGGGTCCTACCTCATCTTCAACTTTCCGGTGCACGATTCTTCTCTGTCTGGTAGGCTCCACTCCCTTTGTTATCCCTTCGTGTTCCTCTTTAGCTGCTCCCTTCTATTCTGCAGCTATCGCTAACACTTGTGGGCTACAGTTCTTCTCTTCACGTTTTGTGCGCCGTTGACATTCTGTGCTCACTAATGTGACTGTATGATTGATATCTTCTTTCTAGCCTTAAACTTAACCCACCAGAGAGCACAGCTTCTGTCTGCTACTGTTCCGCTGCTGTTCATTTGTTCATTGTATTCTTGGTGTTCAGTTAGCCAGGTACCTAGCACGTCACGAAAGAAAAATGGCTAGGAATGACATCTGATATCATTTACCAGTTTTGCTGCCATTATGCCAGAGATTTCTTTTTTATTTATCAGGCAATTTTTATTATAATTTATAAATTTTAAATGTATTGTAGTATATTTATTAGTGGAAAAGAATCTTTTTAAAATCAGGCATTTGGTCACATACTTTAGAGAAGTCCTGTTCAAAAGAAATACAATATGAGCTAGCTCAGCAATTTAAATTATCTAGCGGCCACATCTTTCAAAATGAAAACCTATTAAGACTGATTTTAATGCATTTTAACTTACCCGATCAAGTAATTAAATTTCAACATGAATTAAAAAAGTATTCACAGTTTTTCAAAAATATTTTACCCTCAGTAAAACTGAGGAATCTGGTATATACCTTACATGTGCGGATTAATCCTAATACAGATAGTCATTTTTCAAGTACTTAGGAGCCTATTGTGATTATGGGGCACGGGCTCTAGGACTATTATATGTGAGTGAGTGGAGTGTAGAGACTCACTGTTTCCACAGGAATAACAACAGAGTCTGATCGCTTACTAGCAAGTGCTCTGGTCAAAGTCACACGCGTGGTGGTGCTCTTAGCAAGGTTCTCCTTTCCACGTGGTGCCCAAAGCCTGTGTCTCTAAGAGCAGCCTCCAGAGAGCAAGAGGAAGAGGACAACTGGATACTGTTTCTTACTCCCTCCCTTCCCTTCTGGAGTGTTAGCTCTGTGCCGGAGCTCCGTTTCCCCTGGCTTCCTCTCCTGCATGCTTCTCTTCACTTCCAACAGAGGAAATACATCAGTGCTTTTCAGGGACTTCAGGAGGCTCACAGAACCACGAGGGATGGCAGACAGCATCTGCTGCAAAGGCTGCACAGCCACAACTGAAAACAGCAGTTGGCGTGCTTTTCTGCAAGGCTAAGATTGCCTCTGGGCTCTAATTTGCAAAACTGTATTCTTTTGATTCCTCCAGAAGTTGGCTCATGACTGGCATTGTCTTCAAGGCTTTCTTAATTTAGCCATGTTGCCCCATAAACTGCCTTTCGTTCTTTCTTTCTCCCCTTTCCTGTGTGTTTTATTATTATTATTCTTACTATTATTACTATTACTATTATTATTATTATTACTATTATTATTATTATAATTCCACTACCTTTTCTAAGTCTGGGCATTAATTGACCCCTGCTTAGGAAGCTAACAATTGGGATCTCCCTCTCTTTCCAACTAAGTATTGCATGATTGTGGGGGACTCTAAAGCCTGCAGTGGCCATCTTTGTAAGGAATATGCAGGATGGAATGGCGCTACGGAGGTAATATCCTTTGTGTCTCTGAAAGGGAATTTATGTAATGTTCACACATATACACATACCTATACATGTACATAACCTCGTAATAAAACATGAAAAAAATTGTGATTTCGTTAACTTTTATGCAGACTTAACTGTTAGACATGACTGCTTAAAGTTTTAAGACAAAAAATGTCCTGGGGCATTTAGTCAGTGTGCCGTGGAAAGTATTGAAGAGGAAACTCCACAGGCACTGATTGCCTCTTGGATGGTGAGGACGTGAACACTTGCCCTTAGCGTTTATAACCGAACTCCTCCTAAAACTTACTGAAGGCTCACTTATGCTCCGTTTGTTTTCTGACGTGGAAGCAAGTCAAATATTATCAGTGAAGAGCCCAAGGGAGTTGCACATCACGTCCTATCGTTTAGCTGCTGTGTAGCGTTTCATAGCGGCTTTAGTAGATGGTAATCTATCCAGGAATTTTAAAAACTACATCTCGAGCTTGTTCAACTGCCTCATGTCGAGTAATGTCAAATCAATCCAACCGTGTGCTCACAAAATCTGAGTTGCCAGTGCTGAAAACTAAATGCTCCACTTTGAATCGCAGATGATACCATAGGTTAGAAGAGTAACGCATGCCCTACTTCAACTCAAGTCAAAGAAAAGGACACATTGTTAATAAGTAAAATGAAACTCAAAAAGTAAACAAACCTTTGGAAACATCACTGTTTATGCATTATTAGGCTAATAGGCATTAGACTTATTCTCAGTGTTGAAGGCTATTCAAAACAAGATAGCCACATTTGATGTCCTTTAGAGAGACGAGTAAGAAGCAGAGAAACAGACAGGGAAAGAGAGAGATCGGTATTTCCCTCACTCTGCCCTGTGTCCTGCCACTGTGCAATATCCACGTCTATATTCAGAATTTATATTTTCCCATCACCAGCGATTCTTGACAGAAGTTAGAAAACTTTTCCAAACACATAGGTTTATGTTAAGTTAAACGTCTGCTTAGAAAGAAGGGGAATGGGCTGGAGAAATGACTCAGCAACTTCGAACACTGATTGTTCTTCCAGAGGTTTAAAGTTTTAATTCCTGTCACGAACAAGGTAGCAACTTCCTGTAACTCTAGTTCCAGGAGACGGGACACCTTCTTCTGGCCTCTATGAGTACCAGGCACATACTGCACAGACACATACCCAGACAAACAGCCATACACAGAACATAAATAAATTAAGGTTTTAAAAATGGGGGCGGTTAATGTTCTCTAAATCACCACATATTTTTGAGTGGTTAATATACACATATTGAATTGTACGTAAAGACACTTCAAAGAAAGTGAAATAAGCCAATCAACCAACAAACTAAAAACAAAGAAAAGTCTTCAAAATTGTCTGCCTCTGGATCCAATGTGCTGCCACCTTGTGCCTCCAGTCCCTCACTACGTGACCTTGGATGAACTGCTATGCCTCAGAGCCCTCTTAGGAATGGTGACTTCACTGAATTCATTTCAGCTCCTAGAACTGAACTTGCTCACAGGTACATAGTGAGAACTGGATTTAAAAGTCCTATGGGGAGAACAAATGTCCTTCCTTCCTTCCTTCCTTCCTTCCTTCCTTCCTTCCTTCCTTCCTTCCTTCCTTCCTTCCTTCCTTCCTTGTTCACCTGAAGTAAAACTTAGCAGTTAGTGTATTTTTTTTCCGTCCATGTAAGCAGGCCGCTCCTAACCACAGCTGTTCTGATGTGTGAGCATGTCTGATGAACTGAGTCATCTGCTATTTTACAGCCCCTCCTCCACAAATGTGTCCTTCAAAGGTATCAAGTTCAAGACAAGTGTCCATGCTGGCTGCCTCTGGGTGTGTTCACATGCCTGCCAGCAGCTGCTACAGATTCAGTTTTAATCTCTCTGTAAAATCACACTTATATTATATTACTAACGCTAGTAAATGCCATCACATTTTAAGGGTAAAGGTAATTGCATCGAGAAAAGGTTGTATTATATAACCACAAAATCAATATGTAAAATATTTCTATTGTTTCAAAATGGGTATTTCCCCATGTCTAACTATCTTCATTTTCAGTGCCTACCTCCATCCCCTGGCATCCTATAACTTTTCTTTCTTAAAAGTTCTTATTGATACAGGACTGTATGTTTTGTGTGTAGCTTCTCTTATCACTAATGGTTTTCATTCCATGTGCTTCCTTCCCTACCGCTGTGTGGAGGATGCTCCACAATCTCTGTGTTTATTTTAGGACTATAGTAAGTGTGTGCCTTACTCCGTGTGAGATGGTTGAGCCGATTTCATCGTATCTGCAGCATGCCCCAGCAGCGATGTCTGAGACTTTCAGCTGTTCTTGCCAGATTCTGAATTTATTTGTGTATTTAATTTAAATTCAAGCCATTCCAACACAACGAGATTCCCCTTGACGCCTTCATAGTGATATTTTAGGTATATTTGAGGACCTGTGAATTTGTCCAAATGTGTTTCAGGAGTCAGATTTCTGCTTCTGGGAAATCGGGCTCTCTTTCACTGCTATGGAAGTTAGGGGGTTTGTCAGCAGGCTCAGTGGGAAAGAACATTACACTAAAGACGTCCCAAGATTAGTAAACCTAAGTCTCTTGCACTGGCAGAGAAACTGTGCCTGCTACCCCATCTGAGCACTTCGTTGCCAGAGTTTCTTGTGAGGAACTTCACAGGGTGGAGGTCAGGGGAGCTTTGGTGCAAATATGTCATTAACAGAGAAAAACCCCAGGCTGAACATTCTCCTCTTGTTATCCACATGGCCTTCTGGGAAGTGAGGAGTGGAGTTAGGCTATAGAATTTTCCACTGAGGTCTCGCTGTCATGTGTAACCAGCCTTTGCTTTGATGCATTATGCAAATAAATGGTGCCCCATTTGTGTGTGTGCAAGTGCATGTGTGCATGTGTGTGTACATGGGAGTTTGTAATTGTCTCATCATTGACTTCATGTGGTTGTACCAGTTTGTCAACTGCTACATTTGGTGTCTCTTCACTGCAAGACAGAGCTAAGAACAGACCATGCAACTTAACAATGATGTGCCAACATTTTATTCCTTGCTCCCATTCCCATAGCTTTGAAATAACAATAGAGTTCAAGGCTTTCTTCTTTTGTCTGTCTTGTATTTTGCAGGTGGCTTGTCTAATATCTTGCATTTTCGTCCTTATAGTCATCTATGCAATAGGACCCTTGCTGTACTGGCTGCCCATGGTATAGTAGTGTTTTTTATGATATACTTCTTGACTTTTAATCATAGTTTTTACACTTAGAAAACCTCAGGACAACATTTTAATAATCCTAAATCTGAAGACCATTTTACATGAGTGAATATTGAGTATAAGGGAGGATGGGGAGAAAGGGAAGGAAATGGCGACAGTGTTCTGGCTCATCAGTGGGAACCAGAAATACGCTCAGGAAAAGTACGCTTTGGGGACAGGGGTGTAGCTCCATGGTAAGGCATCAGCTGAGCATGAGTCATTCCATGGTTTGATCTCCAGCAATAAAAAAAAGAGGCTTTCAAAGAATTTTGCATAAAGCATGGGTTGGAGAAAGGGAGTAGAGTACAAAATCCATTGACACAGCATCCACACATTTCTTAGCTCTAGGACTACGTTCCCTATCCCTTCATAGGGCTCCCACAGGACCCCAGCTACCATCCTGGCCTTAGCCTCTGGTTCTCTAATTCCTAACTTTCCAAGGAAGAGTCATGATTTTCATAAGATGATTGCCTAATACTTAAGTTCATTTCTCAAGGGCATAAGTATCTATGAAACAAGGTATCTAATAGTAGAACAGCAATTGAAGTATATAAGTTGAATGCATAATTTCTGTAACCAACATATTTTAAATACCATACAGTGACCCTTATAAAAGAGGAAGGTCAGTCTTAGGACATTCAGCCTCACCATTCACTTTCTTTCTCTTTTCTGTTTTTTTAGACTTGCATCAGTCTTGCCCTGTGATTTGCTAGAATTGATCTTGTTTCCCTAAAGTACAAAATAAGTTAATTTTAAACAAATATTGCTTAAATTCGTGATAGCGTTTTTCAACAATTTACTTTAAAAACAACCAACAATACCTTGATGCTTTTAGATTCACATTAAAATGTTTGTCTGCTTCTTCCCCAACTTATTCTTCCTTTGCAGTGCGTTCTTGCAAGTATTATTGTTGTGGGACTGAAAGGAATGTTAATACAGTTCCGGGATTTAAAAAAATACTGGAATGTGGATAAAATCGATTGGGTAAGTGGCAGTCTGACCAGATATTTTCTTCTTTGGCTTAAGTACATGCTACCAGATGTACTCTAATACTTTCATTGGCAGGAAATACGCTTAACCATTTGAGACTTGTGTACACCCCGTTATATCTTCACAGTTTGAACGAAGGCATGAACACAGAATTTTATCTTATCTTGATGAATATGTAGTTTGAATGATTTCAATTTGAGTGGATTGAGGATGCCCAGTTTAAATCATGGATTGGTTTTGAAGGCAGACCTCATTGAGGAAGTAGACACCGAGATACATGATAGTGATCATGTACATGAAAATCCAGCATTAAATGTTTGATACATAGACACACAGTGGGTCTTTCAGTGCTGTCCATGTTAATGCCAAAAACTCTCACAACTTGTCTTTTAAATAGATTAATAACCATGGGGAGGACTACATTAGTAAGATATCTCTGGGAACAGAACAGATTAGATAACAGAAAACAATGAGAAAGTTTGTGTTGGCTAACCAAAATATTTAGTGCACTTACATTCTAGAGAAAGTGGTCTGTGTAAAAGCATTCCCAAATCCTCCCTCTCTCCAGGGTGAGTGAGGATTTCATGAGTGGCCTCTGTTCTGCTCTAGACTGCACTTGTCCTATTGAAATGCCATGGCCTGTGTTTCCTCTTTTGAACCTTTGTGCTATGAAGCTCTTGGCAAATGCTGGTGCTTTCTTTCTTTATGTTGTATCTGTGACTCTTTCCACAGCACAAGGGTGAGTGAAGGAGGGATGCAAGGACCCATTGATAATGACTTGACCTTCTTGACACCTGTTACATAGGGAAAGGCCCAGAAACTTAAATGTATTGTTCGCCATGGGTCTGTTTTAAATGATGCACATTCTTTGCTCCCGAGTCACTCACCTCTGAGGAACCCAGGGCTTAGTAAAGGATAACCTGGGGTGTGTCTGTCATGTTCTTCCCAGAGAATGAACTAAGATGTAAAGACTAGCCATAAGTCCTCAAGGCTACTGACCAGGTGAAGAAAGAGAAAAGCCACTAGCAGTCATTTTGTCTCCCGTTTCTTGCCACCATGATGTGAAGTGATTTGCCCTTACCACCTCCATGGCTCAAAACCCTTGAAGCCACGAGAACAAAATGTTTTTTTTTTCTGTTTTGGGTTGTTTTCCTCTAATGTTTTGTCACAACAGCCCCAAAGTGCTCAATGTGTTCGTAGGTTTTCTCTGGTTGGGGGAAAGTTGGAGGAGCACAAACAGCCATGCAATTTTGATGCAGTCGGAACATCAAGTGTGTCTCTACTCGATTTTTCACTGCTTCTCTGGTGACCTAGCAGCAGCTAACAAACTTAAAAACTTTTGTCTCTATACACCCTTATCAGAACTGTTATTGTAAAGGTCATTCAAGATTCTAATAACCTTGGCAGACTGAAGCTGATTGAAAACTGAGACAATGTCATGGGATTCTAGTATCATCCATGATCATTATTCGAATTCCTGGGTAGTTGACAGGTTTAATCTTACTTTAGAACTAGGGTTCTAAAATAACATTTATTTTTTTTTCAGATCTTTTTCTTTCATAGATTCATTTTACATTACACTTTGGCTTTATTTTAACAAAGAATGAAGTAGACTACAAATGCATTTAATGTATGATCTAAACCCAATACATAAATCTGTACTTAGAGAGGGACAGGAAAAAGTTTACAATGCTAATTATGAAAGGAAGACCTAAGTAGGAGGCTGTTAGATAAAATAAAAACGGAAAATAATGTGTGAGGTAGGGCTTCCTCGGTGGACTGAGGGAGGATGTGGTTTCCAGTGGTTTTTATGAACAATTGTGAGACATTCAGGAGAGATTGGACAGGGAGTTGAAAGAGCAAACTGAGTGAGTTAACATTCCAAGATCTCTCACAATAGCATGTCTGTGAATCTTAGTTTTACTACTGAGGAAACACAGTGGGGAAGGAGGGGATCTTGAGATAGGTCTGATAAGTATGCATTTGGGCATGTTAATTTTGAAAGAGTTTTTCTAAACAATGTTAAAAATGGCTTAAGAGCTTGTAATTATGGGCAAGCCGGGTAGCTCAGAACACAGTCATCTGCTGTGCCAAGCCTGATGACTTGAGTTCGGTTCCCAGCACCCACATGTTGGGAAGAAAGAACTGTGTGTCTCTCTAGTTGTCCTCTGACATACACACATGCACTGTGCTCTCCTCAACTCCAATAAATCAAGTGTATAAAAATGAAATAGGAAATTAATTGTGAACTGATTGGGATTGATCTTGAAAATCTGGACTTAGGAGTCATTACATGAAGTCACAGAGTAGGCTGTAAAAGGGGGAATGGGCAAAACAGATATAGTATCGTTCAGTGGGCATTGTGGTAGGTTCCAATTATATAGCTGGAGTGAATTGATATATCTCTTATTTTTAAAGTTTATTTTATGTTATGGGTGTTTTTGTGTATGCATGTCTGTGTGCCACCTTTGTGCTTAGTGCCAATTAAGGACAGAAGAAGGTGTCAGATACCGGTGTTAGAGTTTTGAGATGCCATGTGGGTGCTGGGAATTGAACCTGGGTCTTCTAGAAAATCAACCAGTGTTGTTAATCACTGAGCCATCTCGTTAGCCACAGATATATATCTCTAAAGATTTCTTAGCTGTTTCACCAAAGATCTTTTTGTACTGTCTGTCTGTCTGTCTGTCTGTCTGTCTGCCTGCCTCTCTCTCTCTCTCTCTCTCTCTCTCTCTCTCTCTCTCTCTCTTTCTCTCTCTCTCTCTCTCTCCGTGTATGTGTGTGTGTGTGTGTGTGTGTGTGTGTGTAATAATGCATTGGTTCTCAACCTGTGGGTTGCAATCCCTTTTGCAAACCTTTATCCCCCAAAATATTTACTTTACAATTCACAATGGTAGCAAAATTACGGTTATGAAATAATTTTATAGTTGGGGGGGTCACCACAACGTGAGGAACTGTTACAGCATTAGGAATGTTTAGAACCACTGACTTTAAAGTATAAAGTTCAAAAATCATATTAGAAGTCAGCACTTTAAAAAACTGAAGTCTTTTATTCTTTTTTTGTATAGTTTTAAAGTGATTGTATTTAGAGTTACACGTGAAAAAAATCCCCTGTAAAAAATTAGAAAGTAGGATTCTAGATGGTGGTGAGCAACCATGGGGTTGCTGAGACTTGAACTCAGGACCTCTAGAAGAGCAGTCAGTATTCTTAACCGCTGAGCCATCTCTCCAGCCCAGAAAATAGGATTCTAAATGAGAGTTTTACCCACAGGTTTAGAGCTGAGTTCAGAAGCTGATCAGTTCTATGTAATTTTAATGGTGTAGATCCATCATCCCACCAGATAGCAAAATACAGGTCAAGGGGAGAGAGAGTAATTCAGTAGCTGCTAAAGTGTTTTCCCTTGATTCATGGTCTTTAAGGAACAAAACAGATGCCTCCTGTATCTCAGGCAGCTTGGAGGTTAACCTGTGCTTAGGGGCTGTGAATTCCAAACAATTCATTTAAAAAGAGTGGGAGGGAAAAAAGCCTACAATTTCTGATATTTGTGATATATATATATACTGATATTTGGACCTGTATAGCAGGAATTGTTGCAGAACACTGCTGGGACTTATTTTGACTAATGGAGCTGTTCACTGACTTATTATTATGTTACAATTGATGATTTTAACTCTAAAGAAACCACTGGAAATACTAATAACTTGTAGAGCATGACCTATACAAGATGATGCCACAGGTATAGTTATTCTTTTTAGATATGACTATATAACCTGGAGTAACCATAGAAATCTCCAGAAAGTAAAACAGGACCATGTCAGGGAGCTCTAGATACAGGCGCTATGAAGAGGAACATAAGAAAGACCAGTGGGGATATGATTGGGAAGAGAGGAGGGAGGACAGTGCAGAGAGGAAAGAGGGAGAGAGCTTAGAATTGTGGGCTAACTCAGAGGGTAAAGGCAGAGAAAGGGACAGGATGGAGTAATAAATTGACATGAAGGATGTTGGAAAATGCTTCCCTCAAGAGCCATAGACTACCAAACCAAAACCCCATGCCAGGCACGGGAAACCTACCTATGATTTGTTGGTCAGGAGGCTCCAAGAGACTCCCAGAATAATATAGTTTCTTGCAATTGCACTTGGTTGTCTCTCATAACTTGCAAGTAAGGCCTTCTTGCTAAATATTCCACACTCGACAGAACTAGGCATTGGAGGAACTGGGGTGAAACTGAATTGGAAGCCTTCTTTCTAGGATTATCTCATAGTCTCCAAAGGTACTGTGCCAGCTGCTGGGGAGAAAAACAGTCAACAGAATCACCCAGCTGTAAAACATTTGAACCTCAGCAATGACCAACATGGTGAGATGTCCTTAGAGGTCCAATAATGTCACTCGTAACTTGGAGGTATCCATTAGCCATCTAGTTGGACTTAAGATCCATTCACCGGGAGGTCAGGCCTGGGACTGTAAACCCAACCAACTGCCTGTGGTTACTGAGATCATGGACCTTAGAGGAGAACTGAATTGTAGACATTATATTTAATCCTATACAAAATATAGGTGCAAGTAAACCCACAGATAAGTAAAATTATCACCCCCTCCGGCAAAATAGCTTTTACTGGGGGCTGGAGAGATAGTTGAATGGCTAAGAGCACTGGCTGCTCTTAAAGGTCTTAAACCTCTTCTAAAGGTCCTGGGTTCAATTCCCAGCAACCACATGGTGGTTCACATCCATCTGTAATGGGATCTGATGCCCTCTTCTGGTGTGTCTGAATACACCTACAGTGTACTCATATATAGAAAATAAATAAATCTTAAAAAAGCCTTTATTGTAGCAGACGAAGCCCCGTACAGAAACCCACAACTGGTCAAAATATGGAAAACAATGATGGGGTAGGCTCCTAATACCTGTTAATATAGCTACAAGACAGCATGTATATCCTAAGACTCAGGAAAAAGTATAGACGAGAGGATGGAAATATTGTACGAGCCAGAGGACCATAACGGATGCTGGAAGATAGTGCTCTCTTTATGATAGGAAGCTTCACCCATGAAATCTTAAAAGTATTGTTGCCTAAACAAGGCATGCACCTGTCAGCACCAGTTAATATGCCAACGTAGGGGACTCTCATAAGGCCATGCACCTAGATGAATATCTATGGATAATCAGTGGCTGACAAGAGAGGAAGAACCAGTCTCCAGGGATGTACAACTTTATGGGTTATCCAATCCTCTGAACACTAAGCAGACTTGGGAGGCTCTGGTTATGTGCATATGTAAAACCACAGTAATTAAAGGAAAAGAAGAAGAGGTCATGAATTTGAGAGGGAGTAGGAAAACATAGGCCGATGGAAGGGGACGAGGTAGGGGCAGTACTGATGTATATATAGTGCTTATGTCTGAAAGTCTCACAAAAAATTAAATTAAATAATAGAGAGCCAGATGGTACTGCAATTGTTTGGCTGCTCTAATGAATTCTGGCCTCCAGGCTACGTGCTTTCTTTCTTAAGTGACAAGACCTAAAACCTCCAAGTCCTTGGGTAATTATAGAGATTGGTCGGGAGGAGCGGGACTCAACATTCTGATGAGGTACTGTTCTGCCACACTCAGGCAGGCTCAGCACCAGAGATAGGTAGAGCTCAGAATCACTATGGAAGTGGAAGTTATAGTAAAAAAACTTGCACCTATATTTTGTATAGGATTAAATATAATGTCATAGGTTAGTGAGGAAAGATACAGTGTGTGGAAATAAAGGCTAAAATGGCAGCCAGTTTCTGAATTAAAGAGAACAACTGTGTCTCAACCTAAGGGGTGGCAGGCTTGGATGACCCTGTGATAAATCATATAAAGGGGAGATTTTCTGGAGAAAAGCCCCTCCATTTACTTCCAAGGGCTTAGCTTTTCAAAACCACTTATTTTAAACTAGTTTTATGTGGATAAGACACAAGAAAATCATTTCAAGTCTATAACAACTCCACTTTAGAGCTATTTCCCTCAGACTTGTTTAACAAATGAATGAGTCTCTCTAGATTTCCACCTCTCCAGATCTCCATTTTCCTTTCTAAGCAAATGTTTTGCATTTCTTTTCTTCTAATACCAGAAATTCCACACAATGTATTTTGATTATTTCACACCCTGCCTCCAACTCCTCCTGGATCCACCCCACCCCACCCTCTACTCAGCCAGCTTCATGCTTTTTTTTTTTTTTAAAGCTTATGTAGTTCAATTTGTGTTGCCTACATGCTGTAAGAGTCAGGCTAACCCCTAGAGTGTGGTTAACCTACCAGAGGTCACACCCTTAAAGAAAAGTTTCTCCCTCTCCTATGAGCTATGAATCACCCCAAATTCTTCAGACGTGGAAAGCTGTGCTTACCACTTCCCTCTTTGCATGACTGTTTGTCCAGTTTAAGCTTGCATACGACTTGAACATATGTTGCATATGAGGTAGTTTGTAAATACAGTTGTGTTGTTGACCCAGAAAACACTTTTGCTGTAGTCACTCACTGCCTCTGGCTTTTAACAATCCTTCGAACCCCTTCTGAGATAATCCCTCACTCAGCTGGGAGGAGGGTGAGTGGTACAGCTGTCACCAAGAATTTATCCTATTTTTAGGTTACAGAGAGAGTGGGTTTTCAATCTCACTTGTGGATAACATGAAATAACATTTTTGAAAGTATATTAAAACATTGAAACAGGAAGAAAACAAGCTAGCATTGCAGGCATAGGCGAATGGTGTAGGTTATTTGGGAAAAATAATTTGAAAACAACTCTTCCTCTAGTATTTTATAAATATAGAGTTTTGTCTTTAGAGGTATAACCTGACTTGGTTTCATAAATTATTTTTTGTTATTGAAGCTATGTTCATCACTAAGCCTAGAAATACCAGCTTTATATTACAAAATTTTGTTGAGATTATAATTTCATATGGTGGGCAATCTTATAAAGTTAAAATTCGAATTAAAATAATTTTTTCCCTAAACATCTTTGAAGTCCTAAGAACTAAGTCAGCCCTGATATTTTATCTTTTATAGGAAGTGAACTTTTGTAAGTAACATTCTTTCTAGGAGTTGATCTAAAACCAGTGTTGTTTTATTCAGTTTAATATTGGGCTTTGAGAATAGTTACAAATTATATCAGTTATTTGTACAGTAATCAAAGTAAATGGAAACTTGTTGAGAGTGACAAAATCCTGCAAATAGTTGCTTATAATATCATCATGTTCCATAAGAAACAGTTGGAAATTCTGACATATTTTTGAGCACGTACATACCAGCTATTTACTGACTGTTGGCAATGCTTACAGGTAAAGAAAGGAACCTTCCCACTTCTATTGGGAAGGCTAATGGAGCCCTGGTATGCTTCTGAGTTTCTGGTTTTTTTTTTTCACATTTCTCCATGATATATTCTTGGGCTGGTGAGATGCCTTAATGGGTAAATGCACTTTCTTCCAAACCTGATGACCTGAGTTTGACCCCCGAAACCCACATGGAGAAAGGAGAGAAACAGTTCTAATAGGCTTCCATCCTCAACTCATAACCTGCTTGCCTTGTGAGGGGAGAGAGAGAGAGAGAGAGAGAGAGAGAGAGAGAGAGAGAGAGAGAGAGAAAGAGAATAAATGAGCAAGTAAAATGTCAGAGATCCGTTCACTGCAGCGCTGTTGAATATAGTTCTGAGGGTTTTACAGTTGTGAGAAAACGAGAAGGAGGTAGCCGCGTGTCTTTCTCTGTGTCTCTCCAGGGCATATGGATCAGCACTTACATTTTTACAATATGCTTCGCTGCCAACGTGGGACTGCTCTTTGGTGTTGTCTGCACCATAGCTATCGTGTTAGGGCGTTTCCCAAGGTAAGGCTTTATTTAAATGCTCTGCGTTTGGTCCACGGTAGAACATATGGCGTTAGAGTTATTTTTATTTTCAGACAATATATGTAGTTCCATAATTTCATGTTTTACTTGTAGTGGGGAAACGGAAAAGCAAATGACAAAATATTTTATCTCCATATGATACAGACTAATATTGGTCATAATAAAGAGAACCATCAAAATCATAACAAATCACTGGGATCCATCAACTTAAAAGGACAACTTTATTTTGCCTATGATTTGGAGGTCGCTTTGGGCCTGTAGTGGCCCAGTGCATCCATGATGGAATGGAAAGCAGAAAGACGGGTGAGGGTGCCAGCATCACCTTCAAGGGCACACTTTCAGTGAGCTAATTTCCTTCTGTTATCCCTCGACTCTTAACCTTTCTACTGCCTTCCAATAGCTGCATAATCTGGCAACCAAGCCTTCAACACGTGGGCATTCAAGGGTCATTTAAAAAAAATCAAACTAGGCACTGGAGCTGCAGATCCCCTGCACTCCAGACACCTCCAGGACCTGAAGGGACAGGGAGGGGATCAACAGTTCTCTGAACCCAAATCCCATGGGAGGGGGAGCTAAACCTTCAGAGAGGCAGACAAGCCTGAGAAGCCAGAAGAGACTACACTCTGACAACATTCCTGACTTCAGAGGAAAACACCTAATGCCATCAGGGACCCCGGTGCACGGGGGCTCCCGGAAAAGGCAGCACAGGCCCTCCTGGTTGCCGCCCTCACGGAGAGCTCAAAAGCAACACCCCACAAGCAAACTTGAGCCACAGGGCCACAGGTAAGACCAAGTTTTCTGCTCCAAGCGACCTGCCTGGTGAACTCAGGACACATGCCCACAGGAACAGCTGAAGACCAGTAGACAGGAAAAACTACATGCCTGAAAGCAAAACACTCTGTTCCCATAACTGGCTGAAAGAAAACAGGAAAACAGGTCTACAGCACTCCTGACACACGGGCCTATAGGACAGTCTAGCCACTCTCAGAAATAGCAGAACAAAGTAACACCAGAGATAATCTGATGGCGAGAGGCAAGCGCAGGAACCCAAGCAACAGAAACCAAGACTACATGGCATCATCGGAGCCCAATTCTCCCACCAAAACAAACATGGAATATGCAAACACACCAGAAAAGCAAGATATAGTTTCAAAATCATATTTGATCATGATGCTGGAGGACTTCACGAAAGATGTGAAGAACTCCCTTAGGGAAACACAGGAAAACATTAATAAACAAGTAGAAGCCTACAGAGAGGAATCGCAAAAATCCCTGAAAGAATTCCAGGAAAACACAAACAGTTGAAGGAATTAAAAATGGAAATAGAAGCAATGAAGAAAGAACACAGGGAAACAACCGTGGATATAGAAAATCAAAGGAAGAGACAAGGAGCCATAGATACGAGCTTCACCAACAGAATACAAGAGATGGAAGAGAGAATCTCAGGAGCAGAAGATTCCATAGAAATCATTGACTCAACTGTCAAAGATAACGTAAAGTGGAAAAAGCTACTGGTCCAAAACATACAGGAAATCCAGGACTCAATGAGAAGATCAAACCTAAGGATAATAGGTATAGAAGAGAGTGAAGACTCCCAGCTCAAAGGACCAGTAAATATCTTCAACAAAATCATAGAAGAAAACTTCCCTAACCTAAAGAAAGAGATGCCCATAAACATACAAGAAGCCTACAGAACTCCAAATAGATTGGACCAGAAAAGAAACTCCTCCCGTCACATAATAGTCAAAACAGCAAATGCACAAAATAAAGAAAGAATATTAAAAGCAGTAAGGGTAAAAGGTCAAGTAACATATAAAGGCAGACCTATCAGAATCACACCAGACTTCTCGCCAGACACTATGAAAGACAAAAGATCCTGGACAGATGTCATACAGACCCTAAGAGAACACAAATGCCAGCCCAGGTTACTCTATCCTGCAAAGCTCTCAATTAACATAGATGGAGAAACCAAGATATTCCATGACAAAACCAAGTTGACACAATATCTTTCTACAAATCCAGTGCTACAAAGGATAATAAATAGTAAAGCCCAACATAAGGAGGCAAGCTACACACTAGAAAAAGCAAGAAACTAATCGTCTTGGCAACAAAACAAAGAGAAGAAAAGCACACAAACATAACCTCACATCCAAATATGAATATAACAGGAAGCAATAATCACTATTCCTTAATATCTCTCAACATCAATGGTCTCAACTCCCCAATAAAAAGACATAGATTAACAAACTGGATACACAATGAGGACCCTGCATTCTGCTACCTACAGGAAACACACCTCAGAGACAAAGACAGACACTACCTCAGAGTGAAAGGCTGGAAAACAACTTTCCAAGCTAATGGTCGGAAGAAGCAAGCTGGAGTAGCCATTCTAATATCAAATAAAATCAATTTTCAGCTAAAAGTCATCAAAAAAGATAAGGAAGGACACTTCATATTCATCAAAGGAAAAATCAACCAAGATGAACTCTCAATCCTAAATATCTGTGCTCCAAAAACAAGGGCACCTACATATGTAAAAGAAACCTTACTAAAGCTCAAAACACACATTGCACCTCACACAATAATAGTAGAAGATTTCAACACCCCACTCTCATCAATGGACAGATCATGGAAACAGAAATTAAACAGAGATGTAGACAGACTAAGAGAAGTCATGAACCAAATGGACTTAACAGATATTTATAGAACAATCTATCCTAAAGCAAAAGGATATACATTCTTCTCAGCACCTCATGGTTCTTTCTCCAAAATTGACCATATAATTGGTCATAAAACAGGCCTCAATTGATACAGAAAGATAGAAATAATCCCACGTGTCCTATCAAACCAACACGGGCTAAAGCTGGTCTTCAATAACAATAAGGGAAGAACACCCACATATATATGGAAGTTGAACAATGCTCTACTCAATGATAACCTGGTCAAGGAAGAAATAAAGAAAGAAATTAAAGACTTCTTAGAATTTAATGAAAATGAAGGTACAACATACCAAAACTTATGGGACACAATGAAAGCTGTACTAAGAGGAAAACTCATAGCTCTGAGTGCCTGCAGAAAGAGACAGGAGAGAGCATATGTCAGGAGCTTGACAGCACACCTAAAAGCTCTAGAACAAAAAGAAGCAAATACATCCAGGAGGAGTAGAAGGCAGGAAATAATCAAACTCAGAGCTGAAATCAAACAAGTAGAAACAAAAAGGACCATAGAAAGAATCAACAGAACCAAAAGTTGATTCTTTGAGAAAATCAACAAGATAGATAAACCCTTAGCCAGAATAATGAGAGGACACAGAGAGTGTGTCCAAATTAACAAAATCAGAAATGAAAAGGGAGATAACTACAGAATCAGAGAAAATTCAAAAAATCATCAGATCCTACTACAAAAGCCTATATTCAACAAAACTTGAAAATCTTCAGGAAATGGACAATTTCCTAGACAGATACCAGGTACCGAAGTTAAATCAGGAACAGATAAACCATTTAAACAACCCCATAACTCCTAAGGAAATAGAAGCAGTCATTAAAGGTCTCCCAACCAAAAAGAGCCCAGGTCCAGTCGGGTTTAGTGCAGAATTCTATCATACCTTCATAGAACACCTCATACCAATATTATCCAAACTATTCCACAAAATTGAAACAGATGGATCACTACAAAATTCCTTCTATGAAGCCACAATTATTCTTATACCTAAACCACACAAAGACCCAACAAAGAAAGAGAACTTCAGACCAATTTCCCTTATGAATATCGACACAAAAATACTCAATAAAATTCTGGCAAACTGAATCCAAGAGCACATCAAAACAATCATCCATCATGATTCAGTAGGCTTCATCCCAGGCATGCAGGGATCGATTAATATACGGAAAACCATCAACGTGATCCATTATATAAACAAACTGAAAGAACAAAACCACATGATCATTTCATTAGATGCTGAGAAAGCATTTGACAAAATTCAACGCCCCTTCATGATAGAAGTCCTGGAAAGGTTAGGAATTCAAGGCCCATACATAAACATAGTAAAAGCCATATACAGCAAACCAGTTGCTAACATTAAACTAAATGGAGAGAAACTTGAAGCAATCCCACTAAAATCAGGGAGTAGACAGAGCTGCCCACTCTCTCCCTACTTATTCAGTATAGTTCTTGAAGTTCTAGCCAGAGCAATCAGACAAGAATAGGAGGTCAAGGGGATACTGATTAGAAAAGAAGTCAAAATATCACTATTTGCAGATGACATGCTAGTATATTTAAGTGATCCCAAAAGTTCCACCAGAGAACTACTAAAGCTGATAAACACCTTCAGCAACGTGACTGGGTATAAAATTAACTCAAATAAATCAGTAGCCTTCCTCTACACAAAAGAGAAACAAGCCGAGAAAGAAATTAGGGAAACAACACCCTTCATAATAATCACAAATACTATAAAATACCTCGGTGTGACTTAAAGCAAGCAAGTAAAAGAACTGTACAATAAGAACTTCAAGACTCTGAAGAAAGAAATTGAAGAAGACCTCAGAAGATGGAAAGATCTCCCATGCTCATGGATTGGCAGGATTAATATAGTAAAAATGGCCATTTTACCAAAAGCAATCTAGAGATTCAATGCAATCCCCATCAAAATACCAATCCAATTCTTCAAAGAGCTAGACAGAATAATTTGCAAATTCATCTGGAATAACAAAAAACCAGGATAGCTAAAACTATCCTCAACAATAAAAGGACTTCAGGGGGAATCACTATCCCTGAACTCAAGCAGTATTACAGAGCAATAGTGATTAAAACTGCATGGTATTGGTACAGAGACAGACAGATAGACCAATGGAACAGAATTGAAGACCCAGAAATGAACCCACATACCTATGGTCACTTGATTTTTGACAAAGAAGCCAAAACCATCCAATGGAAAAAAGATAGCATTTTCAGCAAATGGTGCTGGCTCAACTGGAGGTCAACATGTAGAAGAATGCAGATCGATCCATGCTTATCACCCTGTACAAAGCTTAAGTCCAAGTGGATCAAGGACCTCCACATCAAACCAGATACACTCAAACTGATAGAAGAAAAAGTGGAGAAACATTTCGAACACATGGGCACTGGAGAAAATTTCCTGAGCAAAACACCAATGACTTATGCTCTAAGATCAAGAGTTGACAAATGGGATCTCAGATAACTGCAAAGCTTCTGTAAGGCAAAGGACACTGTGTTTAGGACAAAATGGCAACCAACAGATTGGGAAAAGATCTTTACCAATCCTACAACAGATAAAGGGCTCATATCCAAAATATACAAAGAACTCAAGAAGTTTGACTGCAGGGAGACAAATAACCCTATTAAAAATGGGGTTCAGAGCTAAACAAAGAATTCACAGTTGAGGAATGCCGAATGGCTGAGGAACACCTAAAGAAATGTTCAACATCTTTAGTCATAAGGGAAATGCAAATCAAAACAACCCTGAGATTTCACCTCACACCAGTGAGAATGGCTAAGATCAAATATTCAGGTGACAGCACATGCTGGCGAGGATGTGGAGAAAGAGGAACACTCCTCCATTGTTGGTGGGATTGCAGACTGGTACACCCATTGTGGAAATCAGTCTGGAAGTTCCTCAGATAATTGGACATTGAACTACCTGAGGATCCAGCTATACCTCTCTTGGGCATATACCCAAAAGATGCCCCAACATATAACAAAGACACATGAACATAGTGGACTATGTTCATAGCACCTTATTTATAATAGCCAGAAGCTGGAAAGAACCCAGAAGGCCTTCAACAGAGGAATGGATACAGAAAATGTGGTACATCTATACAATGGAATATTACTCAGCTATCAAAAACAATGACTTTATGAAATTCATAGGCAAATGGATGGAAGTGGAAAATATCATCCTGAGTGAGGTAACCCAATCACAGAAAAACACACATGGTATGCACTCATTGATAAGTGGCTATTAGCCCAATTGCTTCAATTACCCTAGATGCCTAGAACAAATGAAACTCAAGAAGGATGATCAAAATGTGAATGCTTCACTCCTTCTTTAAATGAGGAAAAAGAATACCCTTGGCAGGGAAGGGAGAGGGAAAGATTAAAAGAGAGGCAGAAGGCATACCTATTCAGAGACTGCCCCACATGTGGCCCATACATATACAGCCACCAAACTAGATAAGATGGATGAAGCAAAGAAGTGCAGGCTGATAGGAACTGGATGTAGATCTCTCCTGAGAGACACAGCCAGAATACAGCAAATACATAGGTGAATGCCAGCAGCAAACACTGAACTGAGAATAGGACCCCCATTGAAGGAATCAGAGAAAGGACTGGAAGAGCTTGAAGGGGCTCGAGACCCCATGTGAACAACAATGCCAACCAGCCAGAGCTTCCAGGGACTAAGCCACTACCAAAGAGTATATATGGACTGACCCTGGGCTCCAACCTCATAGGTAGCAATTAATAGCCTAGTAAGAGCACCAGTGGAAGGGGAATCCCTTGGTCCTGCTAAGACTGAACCCCCAGTGAACGTGATTGTTGGGAGGAGGGCGGTAATGGGGGGAAGATGGGGAGGGGAACAGTCATATAGAAGGGGAGGGGGAGGGGTTAGGTGGATGTTTGCCCGGAAACCGGGAAAGGGAATAACACTCGAAATGTAAATAAGAAATACTCAAGTTAATAAAGAAAAAAAATCAGAAACAGCACAAATAAACTGCTTAATGGTGAAAAAAAAGAAAAAAAAAGAAAAAAAGAAAAAAATCAAACTATAACAAATTTCATAACATTTAATGAAATCAGTAAATCTCCCTGCTGTATCTTTACTTTAGTATTTAAAAACAAGTTAAAGGGTATAGTATTCATAAGATATAAATTGCACCAGTGATCATCATTTAGGAAATAAAATTACCCTTTTCACATTCTGGAAGCCATGTCATTTGATGCGGAATTCTTTATTGTTGTGTCGTTTTACGGAGCATCATTAACTTGTTCATCTAGTTTGAATGGTTGCTTTGCTGCATTCCCAGAGTTCGCCTACTTCTTGTCATACTGCATTCTCACAGGTCCCCTGGAATTCTTTATGAAATCATCCGAGTGTATAACTTTATAAGTAAAATATAAAATATACTTTTACCTGTATAGAACCCTCAAATACAGATTATCGTCTTCTTCCACTTCCTCTTCCTCTTCCTCTTCTTCCTCTTCTCTTCCTCCTTCTCCTTTTCCTCCTTCTCCTCCTCTTCCTCCTCCTGCTACTATTCCTTTTCCCTCTCCTCCTTTGCCATTGAGTCCCTTCCTTCCACTGGTCTAATAACATTTTATGAGACCTCATATTGTTTTCAGCCCTTTCTCATTTTTTAATTTTTATCAATCATTGTAACTCTTACAGCCTGGAGCTTTTGGACCCTGGGGACTTAAATAATTAATAAACATATTCTGTTTATTAATTTCTAGTTAGGTACCTGTGTTCTTATTCTGCACTACAGACTATCCTCACAAAATACAGATTTATCAATATCTTACAGACAAATCACAATAGAGTATAAAACACTTTATTTCTAAATTTTTAATATAAAACAACCTGCTGCTTTTGATTCTTCTCTCTTAATCGAGTGATCAGGAAATGACTTGTAACTTTAATCTGCCTTAAATGTAGGGCAAAGACTTTAAGCATAACAGACATGAAAGAAATGGAATTGAAGGTGAAGACAGAAACGTATGATGTAAGTCTGAATTCCTTTTCTCTTTGTGCAAGTATTAACATTTGTGGATGAGACAGTTTCCAAGGGTCATAATATCCAATAAATCGTGCTGTTTGACAGCATCCAGTGGTATACGTGTGAGCACCACACTTGGCAATGAGCAGTGGACGTGCAATAAATTAGTAGAGAAAAGAAAACCTTGAATTTAGGTTTCTAATTAAATCACACCATGGTTCATAGAGTTTCAGCTCACGGTTGACTCATGGCAGAGATTACGCCAGGCATTTGAGGACATCTTTCCCACTACTAAATTGCATAAAATTAGCCAAATCGGTATCCTTTTTACTCCTCAAATGATAAAGAAAATTAGAGAACGGAGAGAAAAATAAAACAAAAGTCATTGATGCACTGCTGTCTTAATGACCTAATCAGTGTTGGGATGGTGCATAAGGTCATATGTATGCATGTATGGAATTCTCAAAGAATTTTAAAAATGTTACTTGAAAATACAGGGATACTGAATTATTACCTGAAAGTAATTAAGTCCAAGGTTCTATCTAGAATACCAATAATTGTGGAATTGTGCAACGTGGAGAACTTTCGTAAAAAGGCAATTTACATAAACCAGCTTGCCTTGCTCCTGTGTAAGGGGGTCTGTCATGTGATAGTGTTTGAGCCCTGTTATCTTTTTTAAAATTTGAAGTTGTTCTTTGACAATTTCATACAGGATTGCTTTCACCTCACCCTTTCTTACTTCCTTCTTAACTCCAGGAACTCACCCCTTGCTTCACTCCACTACCCTGTCCCCCATTCTATTTTCTTTTTCTTTTTTCTTCCTTTCTTCTTTCCTTCTTTTTTTTTATATACAAATTTTAATTTTTAGAGGCAAGGTTTCTCAGTTGCCCTTGCTGTCATGGAACTAGATTTGTAGTCCAGGCTGGCCTTGAACTCACAGAGATTCGCCTGCTTCTACCTGTCCAGTGTTGGAATTAAAGGACACACTTGGCTTCTTTTTGACATTATTTTTTTTTCTTTTGTTTTGTGGCCCACTGAGTTTAGCCAAGTGTTGCCTTTAGCTGTTCTCCAACTTCATCTGTAGAGTCCACTAAGGAGGTATGGGCACTTGTAGTTTCTTCTTTTAAAAAAACAACCATACAAAAGTTTAAGTTGGGAGAAAAATAATAATAACAGAAGTGTTCACTGGCATCATTTTAGCCTATTTGTAAAGGTTGTCCTCACTCTGAACCTGCTTGATAAATGTTTGGTTAACATTTTCTCCTTTGCTCTCTTATTCACTTCCTTCATTACCTTATGATTCCCCTCAGAACACAGAGAACTGGCCTCCTTCCAAAAGCACCAATGTCAAGGTCTTTCCAGGTAGCCTGAAAACAGGAAGTAACGTCAGGAGTCTTTCTGTGACACCCAGGAGAATGGTTTGTTCTTTTAATAAGAGATTTGCTTCACAGAGGACTGTTTGGTTCAGAGCCTTGGAAGCTGCTCCAGGCTCAAGTTTTCAACCAAGCTAGCCTTTCTCTTCCTTTTATAGTTTTCCCATGGAATTTAAACCATAGCCCCACCCTCCCTCCCTGACATCTTTATCTTTGAGACAGAATATAATTTTTGATTGGTGAACTTTCCTTCTAAAGATCACTGGTGAGCAAATCTCATAATGCTTGCCTCCTTAGGCTAAATGTAGCTTAGAGTGAATGAGGGATATGTACGACAGATACAAATGACAGAAATTTCTCTTTCTTCTGTCACCTGTATATGTAATAACTTTTACTCATAAAATCCCAGTTTTTAAAAAAAGTCACATCTCAGTAGTTTCCTAATATTTTCCATGAGAATAAGAGATGAGAACAAGATTGAATGTAATTTGCATATACGTGGTTGAATGAAAATTTTATCTGACTTAAAATGGTGCTACCTGCCTTTTAACCTCCTCTTCATTCAAAATGCCCATTCTCACTTGGAATGCATTTTCTGCAACAAACTCAGTTCTGCTGAGAATTTCTTAGTTGCAGCAACTTGAATCTTTGTTCTTTAAGAAAGATTTAGTTTTTCATCTTACTTGGAACAATCAAATCTGATGACTATATGACAAAACTAAACATTAAGGGTTCACTTATCAGTTTCTGTGTGGTTTCTTCTAGATTAAAAGTGATTTTGACAGCTCAATCATTTTGCTACCATGCATTTTTGTTGTTGTTGTTGTTGTTGCAATACCCTCCTTTTTCAGAGCTGAAGTATCTTCATAATTTTAGAAGCTCTGAAATATATTTTAAACATTTATTTAACAAATGAGCGAACAGTAAGGTCTCTGAATTATCCATATTCATGTGTCTAATTCTTTCTTTCTTCTGCCTGCATGCATGGTTAGTCTCTGCATCTCTTCTTTCATGGGAGTACAAAAGCCTGAAGGAGTAATGCCTTGCTTGGTTGGTAAGGAGTTACCATTCCACAGGACTGAGTATCTTCTCAATCAGATACCCATCCCCGAGTCACAGAAAAGAGGGTTTTGGTTGGACAGCACCAAGTGCTGTCAATAATACCCAAACAGATAGGTAAAATAGATAGGTTTTGTGTTGAAACCGTTTCTTCTCCCTTCCCCCATCCTACAATGGGGCGATGCAGTGTAATCCAGGGCTGCTCAGGTAAACCTTGTGTCAATACATTCTCTTAGGATCTAGTTTCAATTAGGACTGCTGATTATGTGCACAGAGGCCAGCTTGTATCAGTGTTGCTTAAAGAGATGATAGTTGACACTTGGAGATACATGTTCAATTTCATTGAAATGCTGATGGATATTTAAGGGTGTTTTCAGTAGCCGTGTACTTGTCTAGTATTTGAGAGGCTCTCCATTTAATCCACGTCATTGCAAAATAACAATTAAGTTCATTTTAATCGGTAGGTTAAATAAAAGATGCACTTTGTGGAGGGTAGTCCAGGCTGTTACCTCACTTGGGCTGGTGAATAGAAATAAGAAACACTTTCTGAAAAGCTGTGGATTTGTTTTATTACTAATGTTTCTCAATATTAATTGTGTATTTCCTTGATAAGTGTGGTATTACCATAAGACTTTCAAATAAATTACAATAATGAATACGTTAGTCAAGAGATAGCAATTCACAATTGAGTAGTATGGGTTTTTTTCTTTTCTTTTCTTTTTTTCTTTTTATTTTTTTGGTTTGCTTGTTTGTTTTATTTTCTTTTTGACTTCATTCAGAGTTCTCAATCTTTTCCTCTTTTACCCTTTAAAAGGAAAACTCGCAACAGATAAAAATCATCTCAATAAACAACCCACTTGTTTTCCTGAATGCAAAGAAATTTAGTGCTGATCTTATGAAAATAATCCTAAAGGAAACTGACGGCAGCCAAGCACTTGATGATGTCAGCAAGGTAGGACTACCTGCTTCATGATGTGTGCAATACTGAAAATATAACTAAAAATATCCCATGTAAACAACAACAGAGTATAGATGTTTCTATAGACTTGTTCCCCAGGGGAAAAAAAAAACCTTAACATTGTATGTTTGTCTATTCATTACAATATAACCTGTGAATAGGACAATATTTAATATTGTTTAAGAAATTTGTTCATCATGGACCTAAAATAAACATGTGATAATCTAGTTCTTCAGAATATGGAGTATGATAGACAGCTTCAGAGAAGCATAAACAGTTACTATTAACAGTAGAACATTATTACACATCTGTCCCTCTTTTCAAAACTTCCTCTTCTCTTCCTTTTCTTCCTTTCCTAACTTCTCCTTTATTTTTCTTTTTGAATTTTCATATTGACACAGGGTCTCCCCATGCAGTCTATGACCTTTCCGCCCCAGTCTCCCAAGTGCTTGGATTATAGATATGCACCATCGCCCCACTAACATTCAGCTTCCTTTATTTCTGTAAGACATCTCGGTGATCAGAGGCACTGAATCCTATGAGCACCAGAACGAGCCGATGTGTAATTTGCCCTTGAGCACTCAAGTCCAGAGCCACTCACCAGCTGTGGGAATTTAAATGAGGCTGCGTCTCAGGGTCCTCATTTGTAACAGCCCTCGTTATAAATATTCATATTACAAATAGTTAAAATATGCAAACACTTTGAACAGTGCTGGGATTGCCTTAGTTCTGTGTGCTCTTAGCAAATGTGGTTTGTTCGGTTGACTGTCTTTCTCATGAAACTTTCCTTGGCTCTCCAGAGAGTTTCTCATTTATCCTTGACCATGTATCTCCTAGTTACTCATGTATGGGAGACCTTAGGCCTCTTGTTTCTGCTCTCAAGAACTATGCAGAGGGAACATTCCTTTGTCTACAGCCTCCTGCTTCTGCCCATAGTTCTCACCCTAATCTGCCTATGACCTTTGCCGCTCACCCCGATAGAGGACCAAATACTTGACTTTCATGATCACGTTTGAAAATGAAGGTGTGATGTTTTTCTTCCTGTGATTATTAACATTTATGAGATGATGCTGTCAGACTATAAATGAGTGTAAACCCTTTACAGATGAGAACCTTTGGGACCCTACAGGTTGTAAATTGTGCCGCCTTTGTGCCCTTAGGTTTTCACATTCAGTGGATGTTGAGGACCACGGCCAGTGTTTTCAGATTGGAAACTCACTTCTATATTTAGTTTTTCAAGTCAATACTGTGCTTATTTATTTCACAGAGCCTTCTATTATTTATTGTGCACGCAGTTGTAGTTTTTGTGGACTGGCGTTAGCTCACAATCACCATTCGAAGAGGTATTATGAAAAAATGATATAGTTTGAAATAATCTTATGAATCCCTAAGAAATTGGTCAAATTTAATATCTTCCACCTGAAACCTTGCAGTGTAGTGTAATCCAGGACTGCCTAAAGTGAACCTGTGCTCCTCTTACCGACTCCCGTCTCCTTCAAGGCAGGCTACCAGTCATTTGCAAAGTTATGTTTTAGCTGAGGGGGCTTACACCAGTGTGACATAATTGGATTATAGTTGGCACCTTTTTAGGACAAAATACATTTAAAAAAATAACTTTAGCTTTTTATAGTTTTGATTTATGGGAAAACTAAGAAGATAGGATAGGTTCCAGCTACGGCTAACAAATTCATTTATGTTTTATGCTGTCTTCTTAATTTTGAGTAGTAGCTTGCTTATTTATTTATTTATTTATTTAGTGAGGGGAGGAAGCTCTAAGATTCTAGCTAGTGTGCCACATTGCACTTAACTGTCCTGCTTCTTTGTCTACAATAGTTTCCCAAATTTTCTTGTTTTAAAGGTTGTAAAAACTTTGACCAAGACTGGCCAGGTATTTTGTAGAATGCCCCTGTATTAGAATTTCTTTGGTGTTTTAAATGGTAAGACTAGGGTTACGGTCATAGGGAAGGGACACTGTAGGGGAACCCTCCCCAAGGTACATAGTATAAACAAGTCTGATTACCGTTGATGGTAATATTGATTCTCTAAGCTCATCTATTTTTTTAACCTTTTCTATGCTATACTGTGGACGTTACTTTGTTCAGGGCAGATTCTTGGAATTGGAGAAGTTATAATTCATGTCCTACAAGTAGAGTATATAGATAAATTATTTAAAATTCTTTCGCACAGGAGATTTCAGAGAAGGTAAGAGGGAGAAAGGAAAAAACCCATCTGCTGAGGGCCAGTCCCTATGATACATCCACACAGCGAAGTGTCATTACCTGAAGACTGAATCAAAGAAAGACTGAATCTTGGAAAGATAAATAATCTGTTAAAAATATGTGACCTGTAGCACAGGACAACATGTAGGGGAAATGATTCCCCACCGGCCTTAAAGAGGAGCACCCCAGAGAGGCTGAACAAGCAGTGACTGAGAGTGGGAACCTGGAAAGGCATTGACTCTGATTCTAGACTGAGATGTCCCTAGCTTTGTGACTGTGACTTTGGCCTGCTTTTTCTTTTTCTTTTTTTTGGGGGGGGAGGCGGTTTTCTAACCTTTGCCTCCCTCATAATGGAACACAAAATTAGAAACTTCACAGAATGCTTCTAAGGATTCAATTGCTAATGTCTTCAAGTCTTGGGTATGGAATAGACACTGAAAAATATGCCTTATCCTTATCACTAACTAGGAAAAAGACCCCAACCAATCCAGAGCATTTGTTGATAAACAGCTAGCATGCAATCTCTGAAGCATTGCTGAGACAGAAGCTGAATTATATGATACAAAACCGCTTTGTTTCCACTCCCTGACATCTAACATGTGATAAATGTTCTAACATCCAACTCAGTGAGCAAAGTATCTACTGAATGAATGTGTGCTCACTTCCGGCCCACAGTGCTTCTTCAGTTCCTAGTTCACTGCACACAGGGCTGATTGCTGTTACTCATCACGGAGAGAGGGATGTGCGACCTTTTCATTGGTGGTATATTGTTTCACAGCGTTTTCACTCTTTACATTTATTTTTATTTCAGTGTGAACAGAACACCTTGCTCAGTCCCCTGCCCAACGGGAGCTGCACTGGTGAGTTCCCTTTAGAAGAAAGTAGTTCAAATGTTTTGGCTTGAACTTACTCCAGAGGATAAGCACCCTCTTCTCTCTTTTCTCTCTGTTGGCCCCTCTCCCATTAGGGTTGTCCATGTTCTTTCACTAGAATCCCCTTCTCCATCTCCTCCTCCAATTCCCGTTTATTCACCCTCTCCTTATTTTTATCCCTGCTCCACTCATCCACTTTAGTTGTCTACTTGCTCCTTCTCCCTTTCCTTGTTTCTCTTCTTTATCTTCTTCGATCTCTTCTTTTTCCTTCCACTCCTTCCTCTGTTCTAGCTTCCATTTTTCTTCTTTCCCTTCTCCTTAAATTGAATGACCTTATTCTTTGTAATCTTCATATAGACCAATCTTCCCCCCAAATATTATCTCAAGGATATTTTAGATTTTTCTTCACCCAACTAAGTTAATTACAGGCTCATGCTTTTCTAGGAAAATGCCAGGTAACAGCAACAATTCTTTATTGCCCCGCCCTAGCAACAATGTTTCAATGATGTGTCATTGATAAGAGGTCCAAATCAGTGTATCATGTAAGGGATACAGAATAGGACCCAAGTGACCCAATTAAGGTGACACATCAAGCAAGAAAAGCAGTGGGAAAAGAAACAGAAGTAAAAAAATCCCCTTTCTCCAATAGCCTTGTCACGTGCATAGTTAGCACTCAACAAAATAAACAACCCTATAAGACTATTTACATAAATTAAAAGATGGATGCCAGGCAGTGACAGTGTATGCCTTAAATCCCACCTCTCAGTAGGAAGAGGCAAATGGATCTCTTGAGTTTAAAGTCAGCCTGGTCTTTACAGTGACTTCTAGGACAGCCAAGACTACACTGGAAGCAGACAGACATATAAAACCAAACAAACACCAAAAAGTTAGAAGAGGGAAGCCACAGCATTTTCTAAAATGAAAACTTTAATTGTTCAACTTGTGAAGAGATGTTCTAGAAGTATGTTTAGTATTCTAGGTCATCTGAGGATAATGCTAACAGGAGTCCTGTATAGCTGTTGCCATGTGAACGTGTTATGTGGTCTTCTACCACCTGCCCCAGGTTGTGGTAAATAGTAAAAATACCCACAAATCCTCGCTTAGCGGCATCGTAGAGCCATATGGCATTTGCGGGGTAATTTCATCTCAGTCAGCACAGTGTTCACCCACTAAGCTCCCAATCTCTATCACACTCTGCCACCAGCTACTGTCTGAGCCCAGCAGCTTTCTCTTCATCTATCTAGTTCCCAAGGTGGGTCGCTGTCATGCCAGTTTCTTTTCTTTTCTTTTTTTTTTTTTTGACTTCTTTTTTTTTCCTTTTTTTTCTCCCTCTTTTTTAAATTGGGTATTTCTTATTTACATTTCAATTGTTATTCCCTTTCCTGATTTCCAGGTCAACATCCCCCTAACCCCTACCCCTCCCCTTCTATATGGATGTTCCCCTCCCCATCCTCCCCGCATTAGCGCCCTCCTCCCAACAATCACGTTCACTGGGGGTTCAGTCTTGGCAGGACCAAGGGCTTCCCCTTCCACTGGTGATCTTTTTTTTTTTTTTTATTAACTTGAGTATTTCTTATATACATTTTGAGTGTTATTCCCTTTCCCGGTTTCCGGGCAAATATCCCCCTAATCCCTCCCCGTCCCCGTCTTTATGGGTGTTCCCCTCCCCATCCTCCCCCCATTGCCGCCCTCCCCCCAACAATCTAGTTCACTGGGGGTTCAGTCTTGGCAGGACCCAGGGCTTCCCCTTCCACTGGTGCTCTTACTAGGATATTCATTGCTACCTATGAGGTCAGAGTCCAGGGTCAGTCCATGTATAGTCTTTAGGTAGTGGCTTAGTCCCTGGAAGCTCTGGTTGCTTGGCATTGTTGTTCATATGGGGTCTCGAGCCCCTACAAGCTCTTCCAGTTCTTTCTCTGATTCCTTGAACGGGGGTCCTATTCTCAGTTCAGTGGTTTGGTGCTGGCATTCGCCTCTGTATTTGCTGTATTCTGGCTGTGTCTCTCAGGAGCGATCTACATCCGGCTCCTGTCGGCCTGCACTTCTTTGCTTCATCCATCTTGTCTAATTGGATGGCTGTATATGTATGGGCCACCTGTGGGGCAGGCTCTGAATGGGTGTTCCTTCTGTGTCTGTTTTAATCTTTGCCTCTCTATTCCCTGCCAAGGGTATTCTTGTTCCCCTTTTAAAGAAGGAGTGAAGCATTCACATTTTGATCAACCGTCTTGAGTTTCATGTGTTCTAGGCATCTAGGGTAATTCAAGCATTTGGGCTAATAGCCACTTATCAATGAGTGCATACCATGTGTGTTTTTCTGTGATTGGGTTACCTCACTCAGGATGATATTTTCCAGTTCCAACCATTTGCCTACGAATTTCATAAAGCCATTGTTTTTGATAGCTGAGTAATATTCCATTGTGTAGATGTACCACATTTTCTGTATCCATTCCTCTGTTGAAGGGCATCTGGGTTCTTTCCAGCTTCTGGCTATTATAAATAAGGCTGCGATGAACATAGTGGAGCACATGTCTTTTTTATATGTTGGGGCATCTTTTGGGTATATGCCCAAGAGAGGTATAGCTGGATCCTCAGGCAGTTCAATGTCCAATTTTCTGAGGAACCTCCAGACTGATTTCCAGAATGGTTTTACCAGTCTGCAATCCCACCAACAATAGAAGAGTGTTCCTCTTTCTCCGAATCCTTGCCAGCATCTGCTGTCACCTGAGTTTTTGATCTTAGCCATTCTCATTGGTGTGAGGTGAAATCTCAGGGTTGTTTTGATTTGCATTTCCCTTATGACTAAAGATGTTGAACACTTCTTTAGGTGTTTCTCAGCCATTCGGCATTCCTCAGCTGTGAATTGTTTGTTTAGCTCTGAACCCCGTTTTTTAATAGGGTTATTTGTCTCCCTGCGGTCTAACTTCTTGAGTTCTTTGTATATTTTGGATATAAGGCCTCTATCTGTTGTAGGATTGGTAAAGATCTTTTCCCAATCTGTTGGTTGCCGTTTTGTCCTAACCACAGTGTCCTTTGCCTTACAGAAGCTTTGCAGTTTTATGAGATCCCATTTGTCGATTCTTGATCTTAGAGCATAAGCCATTGGTGTTTTGTTCAGGAAATTTTTTCCAGTGCCCATGTGTTCCAGATGCTTCCCTAGTTTTTCTTCTATTAGTTTGAGTGTATCTGGTTTGATGTGGAGGTCCTTGATCCACTTGGACTTAAGCTTTGTACAGGGTGATAAGCATGGATCGATCTGCATTCTTCTACATGTTGCCCTCCAGTTGAACCAGCACCATTTGCTGAAAATGCTATCTTTTTTCCATTGGATGGTTTTGGCTCCTTTGTCAAAAATCAAGTGCCCATAGGTGTGTGGGTTCATTTCTGGGTCTTCAATTCTGTTCCACTGGTCTATCTGTCTGTCTCTGTACTAATACCATGCAGTTTTTATCACTATTGCTCTGTAATACTGCTTGAGTTCAGGGATAGTGATTCCCCCTGAAGTCCTTTTATTGTTGAGGATAGTTTTAGCTATCCTGGTTTTTTTGTTATTCCAGATGAATTTGCAAATTGTTCTGTCTAACTCTTTGAAGAATTGGATTGGTATTTTGATGGGGATTGCATTGAATCTGTAGATCGCTTTTGGTAAAATGGCCATTTTTTACTATATTAATCCTGCCAATCCATGAGCATGGGAGATCTTTCCATCTTCTGAGGTCTTCTTCAATTTCTTTCTTCAGAGTCTTGAAGTTCCTATTGTACAAATCTTTTACTTGCTTGGTTAAAGTCACACCGAGGTACTTTATATTATTTGGGTCTATTATGAAGGGTGTCGTTTCCCTAATTTCTTTCTCAGCTTGTTTCTCTTTTGTTTAGAGGAAGGCTACTGATTTATTTGAGTTAATTTTATACCCAGCCACTTTGCTGAAGTTGTTTATCAGGTTTAGTAGTTCTCTGGTGGAACTTTTGGGATCACTTAAATATACTATTGTATCATCTGCAAATAGTGATATTTTGACTTCTTCTTTTCCGATCTGTATCCCCTTGACCTCCTTTTGTTGTCTGATTGCTCTGGCTAGAACTTCAAGAACTATATTGAATAAGTAGGGAGAGAGTGGGCAGCCTTGTCTAGTCCCTGATTTTAGTGAGATTGCTTCAAGTTTCTCTCCATTTAGTTTAATGTTAGCAACTGGTTTGCTGTATATGGCTTTTACTATGTTTAGGTATGGGCCTTGAATTCCTATTCTTTCCAGGACTTTTATCATGAAGGGGCGTTGAATTTTGTCAAATGCTTTCTCTGCATCTAATGAAATGATCATGTGGTTTTGTTCTTTCAGTTTGTTTATATAATGGATCACGTTGATGGTTTTCCGTATATTAAACCATCCCTCCATGCCTGGGATGAAGCCTACTTGATCATGGTGGATGATTGTTTCGATGTGCTCTTGGATTCGGTTTGCCAGAATTTTATTGAGTATTTTTGTGTCGATATTCATAAGGGAAATTGGTCTGAAGTTCTCTTTCTTTGTTGGGTCTTTGTGTGGTTTGGGTATAAGAGTAATTGTGGCTTCATAGAAGGAATTCGGTAGTGATCCATCTGTTTCAATTTTGTGGAATAGTTTGGATAATATTGGTATGAGGTTTTCTATGAAGGTCTGATAGAATTCTGCACTAAACCCATCTGGAACTGGGCTCTTTTTGGTTGGGAGACCTTTAATGACTGCTTCTATTTCCTTAGGAGTTATGGGGGTTGTTTAACTGGTTTATCTGTTCCTGATTTAACTTCAGTACCTGGAATCTGTCTAGGAAATTGTCCATTTCCTGCAGATTTTCAAGTTTTGTTGAATATAGGCTTTTATAGTAAGATCTGATGATTTTTTGAATTTCCTCTGACTCTGTAGTTATGTCTCCCTTTTCATTTCTGATGCCAGTTTCGTACAGAGACTGCCTATCTCATGGCTTTCTTACTGCGGACTCTGTTAGCATTCCCAGCATCCACCCCCTGTGGTTATACTCTCAGCTTCCAGCAATCCGTTAAAATCAAGACTCAATAAGCTCGTAACTTAGCAATCAGATTTGTCTCAGTAATTTATCTCAGTAAATTTACACTCCACAAAATGTCCACAGAATAAACTCACAACCAGTTGATAATGATACAAACTGCCCACCTAGATAAGATAAATTGTCCTATAAAAATCCTTCCCTTAAGAAATATCCATAACTTCCTGTGGCCATTTAAGGCCACATGGATCTGAGTCATCCTTCTCTGCCTCCTTCTTGGTTCTTCTCCTCTTTTCCTCTCTCCTTACCAAAACTCTGTCCCTACCCCACTTTCTCCCTGCCCAATCATAGGCCCTGCCTCATCTTGTGCCAGCCCTCACCTGCATAGAGACAGCAATCTATAGTCCCACTTAAGAAAATATCCAGGTTTCCTCTGTGTTCCAGTTCACATAACTCTTGGTTTCATTCATGCACTTTTCACGTCATTATTCACCTGGCAAATACTTCACTATTTTAAGATGTGCTTTATCCTAGGGAATAGTAAGGGGTAACATATATTCAATGTTGATGGAAGTAGACCTGGCTTCTGATGTCATGGACTCCAAAGTTTAAACAGGCTTCTATCGTTCTGAAATAGATGCTTTACTCTTAACCCCCAAATTAGAAAACTCAGGTGTATAAATTTGTATTACTGTTGTTGTAATTATCCTGTTTAGTGACTTAAAGCAGTGAATATTTATTAGATTATATTGCAGTGACAGAAGTTCATGATGAGTCTCATGTCCATAGCATTATGTCCCTTTTTGGAGGCTCTACAGAGAAATCCCCAGCCCCTCTCCAACGTGGTCCATCTGTGTTCCTTGGTTCATGCTCCTAATAATATTCAAGCCAATAGAGGCATCTTCACGTCTCTCTCTGATCTCTTCTTCATCACATTTCCTGACTCTGACTCTGCAGACACTTGGATAGTCTGGGATAATCTTCCCATACTAACATCCTGAATTTCACCAAATATGCAAAGTTCTTGTTGCCCTGTAAGATATCATATTCACAGGTACTGAGGATGCAGAGGAAGACTTTGCCTTTGTGTGTGGGAGGTTCTTGCTCCGTTTCTGGTTCTTCCTTTGCACTGTTTGTATACCTTCTCCAGCTTTATAACCTCTCAACGTAATAGCTGAACTGACTATCCTCTATTTGATTGAAAGTCTGTTGAAGACAGGCACCCTCATCACTGTTCATGCCTACACTTATGTTTCCTAACAGGGTGCTTCAATACACAGCACATCTGTATGAACTGATTGTTGGAATTAGTAAAAGACCGGACA